>NW_006434369.1:7551854-7558828 GCF_000325575.1 Pteropus alecto
TATGTTAAGGGCGGTGTATAAAATTAAGTGAGTGGCTGGTTATTTGGTTTCTAGCACATTGAAGTTCTTCTACAGTACAGTTATTCATAAAGTTTATTTTGTTATTTGTTTTCTTTTTATTCTCAAGGGGGTTTTAACAAGGTTAGCTCTTAGTTATTCAGGTTATCGAGTGTTTTGCTGGCAGCCAAGTTGGGCCTGGAGTAGAGAGTAGCTGGAAGCAGGCAGATGCAGGAGGTGCTGTGACAGAGGGAAGGGCTTGTCTGAACCAGTGGCTCAGGAAAAAAAGAAGAAGGAAAAGGGCCAAGAGGCTGGGTATCAGGACTACTTGATAGATTTGGTATGAAACCCCAAGAGTGAGAAAATGAAGGATAACTCCACGCTTGCAGAGTCTAGAGTAGCCTTGACACAGCTGAAATATAATACAATCCATATAGGTAATTAGAAAGTTTTTAGTAGCTACATTTTTAAAAAGTGAAAAGAATTAGATGAATATTTCTATGTTAATGATATTTTTAGTTTACCCAACATGTCCAAAATATCATCATTTAAAGTTAAGTTTTACTTTTTTTCATACTAAGTCTTCCAAATTGTGTATATTTTCCATTTACAGCATAGTCAGTACAGACCAGCCATATTCCAAGTGTTTAAGACCACACATGGCTGGTGGCCACTGTAATGGTCAGCAAAGGCCAAGAGGATTAGAAGGATGTAATGAGAAATAAGTGGAAATAGATTCTTTATTTAGGGAGGAATTCGATAAACTTTTTTTATGTTTCGTGGGATCATTGTGGAGTGCCCAAGAGATGGCCTGCAGGAAATTAAAGATGAGATCTGGTGGTTGGCATGGGAGAGGTGGAGAAGATTGGCTGGTCAGTTAGATCTAAGGTAATAAGAATTCTATCACTATTTTCTGAAATGCTTGTCTGAATGCCCAGACATTGTTTTTATTAATATTTAGCCTCTTGACAGATGTGTCTACAACAATAAGGGTTAGGCCTGACAGTAGTGAGCAGGCTTGCCCTGAAGCTTTGGAAATTCAGAGTTATTTAGGAATATTATTGTCTATCTGCCAGCTGTGGAATTATTCCCCAGCATACATCAAGGATTCGGGTACCAATGCTTTGTGTATAAACCATTTGACACTCTAGCTGCTAAGTTCCAGACCGCCTCGTGTCCAATGATTGCCACCTCCACTGCTCTCCAGCCAACATTCCTGCATCTTCTGGAGGGAATCTTTACTGTGTTACTTTTCTGCCTTACAAACATAGATTTCATCCCCAAACAGCACACACACATGCACACACACATACACACAGGAAATCTACAGCAGTTCCTCAATACATTTTTCAAAATTGAAATATTTTTATTTTCCATTATAAAATATGTTTAAGATATACATATTAAAATACCAGTTAGTATAGATGTATATAAATCAGAAAATAAATGTGTTCTTAAATACTCTCAACTATTTTTTTCTGTGTTTCTTATAAAATAAGGATGCATCATACCATATCATATTATACCATATCATTTTTTATAATCTACTTTCCCTCTTAATTGTCTACTTTGGATACTCTCCTCCACCTCATTCATTTTAATGGATGCATAATACTCTGTTTTATGGGTGTTTCATCATTTATTTGTCTTATCTCTTTTTGATGGAGATTTATGTAGCTTCAGATTTCCTTCTTTGCTATTATAAACAATACTGTAATGGCTGTCCTACATACATCTCTGCACCTTTGTCAGTTTTGTTCCTTAGGAATTTCTAAAGTGAACTGTATTATCATCAGTATGAGCATTTTAATGTTCTCCATTAACATTATCAAATTGCTCCACGAGGCTTATGCTATTTATATTCTTTACAACCACTTCTTGAGAATTCCGTTTCACGACTTCGTGCTAATACCAATTCCTGGTTATCTTCATTCTTTTCAAACATGTCAGTCTGACTGGTAAAGAATATCTCATTATATGTTACATTTTCAATTCTTTGATTGTTAGTGAAGTGGAGCCACTTTAGAACATGTACTAAACATCAGTATTTCTTCTTCTGTGAATTACCTATTCCTAGTTTTTGCCCATTTCTATACTGGAGTTTTTGTCTTACTGATACTAACATTTTGTCATAAATATATACTACAGATATTCTCCCTATTGATTGCTTTTGACTTTCTTTGTGATGTCTTTGCTTAATATTTTCATTGCAGGTAAAATCAGGTTAAAATAATTATGTGGAGAAGCTGGATTGGGAATTGGAAAAGGTGTAACAATGGGAAGAAATAATTTAGTACTTTCCTTTAGTGACAACATTGGCCTAAAGGCAATATATAGGAGCAATGGAAATCTCTTAGTTGCCTCTACACCTGGTGTAATCTCATTTTGTTAAATACAAAGTACAAGTTTGTGCAGTATTTTATTTTAGTAAATAATTGAATCTCTAAACTTGATAAAACTTATTTTACTCACTTTGGAAGTAACAATAATAATCATTTGAAAATGCTTTTTAGTTTAAACAAGTTTCTCCATCATTATCCTTTTTTTTTTTTTTTTTTAAATCACAGATAGAGATACTGGGCTAGGTTAAGCATAGAATTTATTACAGAAATATTTTTAAGCACCTACTCTATGCTAAGTGCATCTGAAAAAGGAAGAATTCCTTGCTAGTTGGTGCTGGGCAAGAGCATGAAATAAATGAATATTACTCAAAATGTGCCTGGACCCAATAAATAGAGAAGAATCGATTAGCACATCCCTGCACTGAGGGCCTTAGAGACTCGCAAGGACTGAGGATATCGACACGTGGGAAGTTCAGTGCTCCGACACGCTAGGGGTGTTGCAGTGTGGTGGAGCTGATTCTACCTAGAAGGATCCAAGCCATCTTCAGAAGAGGCAATCCTCAAGGTAAGTTTGAAGAGAAAATATGCAGTGAAACTATTCAGAACCTAAAAAAAAGTAGATTTCAAATAATACAAAAGAAAGATAGATGTTATTCTAAAGACCAGGAATTCTAAAAGCACCTACCATGTTCGAAATGCTCTTCTAGAGGGTAGTTTGAGATACAAAAATATAAGCATTGAGGACTCTCGAAGCACAGACCATCAGATGATGAGGGCTGCGGGAACCAGTACATTGGTGTCCATAGCTCCAATATAGGCCAACCTTTGATGTGACTCCTTTGAAAAGTAAGATTCACTTTCAAGCTATAGTAATAAAATAGCTCTCACTATATGACCCGTTTTACTTCCTGGCTCTGTTTCAAGCACTGTACATATAATAGTTCATTTAATCCTCATAAGCACCTTATATCTCCCTTTTGCAGGTAAGGAAACTGCGTCCCAAAGAAATTAAATGACTTAGCTAAGGGCCAATCGGCCCATATGTGGTGAGGTCAAAATCTGAACTTGAGTTGGGATGCGAACCCAGCCACTCAGGCCTCACCATCTGTGTTCATGATCACTGTTGTCCAAGCAGATACATTTATTGAGCATTTACTATGTTACCAGTCTGTGCTAAGTATTTATTTATATGCTCTCAACTGCTGTCACCTTATGAGGATATGAGGTTAATATTATAATTATCGCCCTTTCATAGATGAGGAAACTGAGCATTAAAAGTTTAACTGCTTGCCCAGAGTCACAAAGGAGAAAGCGGCAGAGTCAAGACGTGAACCCAGGGAAAATGACCCCGGAGAGAGCCAGAGTTCATCCGGTCCTGTCTTTTTTTCTGATATTCAGGTCAATGCAGAAGGAAGGCGGTGAAGGTCTCACAGCATCTGGTGCTAGATTTACCATGTCTGCTGTCATAGTTCTCTTTGGAGCCCCCACAAACAAGTCAATATTCAAAAGATGGTCTGCAAACATTTGAGGAAGTATGCAGGAATTGGAGATGACAGGCTTAGCTAAAATGAAACTGGGGACGGGGGTCTATGAATGTTCTAATTATCTGGAGAGCTATAAAACAGAGAGTTGGAATGTATTCTCCATGGCTACAGATATGAGAACTAAGAGGGATTTTCCAATAGTTAACTCATAAATGAAAGGGAGTTGTGAGCCCCTTGATACCAGACATTTTTGAGAAAAGGCAGGAAAAAAATTGTTAGAAAGTTTAGAAAGAGGAATTCTGTGTTGGATGCAGAGTTTAAGTAGCCTCTAAGGTCACTCTCTTCTATTAGCTTATTGAATCTTAATCATCTTCAAACATACTCAGTGCCTTTTAAGAAAATTAATATACGACAGAATCAAGAAATGGGAAATTCATTAAAAAGCTGCTTATCCAGCATTCTATTAACTAGCATTTGCATGTTTTACTAATTCTTTGGAGCATGGGGTTCATAATAATGCTTCTAAGGAAATAAAAGAGCCTTCGATATTTTAAAAGATACATTGGATTGTGTTCCTTGTGAGCTACTGTTCAGAGTATTTTGTAGCATTCTAATTCTTATGAAAAGTTGTGCTCTATGAATGATATCTAATAGCTCACCTTTAACCAGAATATGTGATTAAGTGGGATAACCCACCCCCTAACCATGACAAATAGCAAATATTCTGGAACAGTCTCTGAATGAGGAGATTGAGCTGGGCCTTGTATGAAGCAGTTTCCCAGTGGGAATCCAGAGGCAGAAACCCCCTGCTCGTTTCCTCCAAGCCTCGATCCCAGAGATTATTATTGAAATGTCGGCCGTTTGGTTTATTCAGCTGTTTCAGGGATAGGAGCTTTACTGGAAGTTTGACTGCCTGGAGCGTCCAAAATGCAGCTAGTGCTCACAACGGGTGCATTCTCCAAAGCACAAAAAGGTTATTCTTTCTCAGGACTGTCTGTTGGCCTGGACATGAATGCTAAGAGAGGTGATTACACCAGCTTCAAAGATAATCCTCACCAACACCAGCAAGATGCCCCAAATAGACTTCTTCCATGGCAGCTCTCTCAGTTAATTTAGGGAGCTTCTAACACCACTGACAGCATTGTGAGGCAGCGTGCCCACAGCCGGCACTACATATTTCAAATCTCGACTTCATTACTGGTCTCTCTTGTCTGGCTGATCTAATCATTGACTATTAACTTTGAGAATTCACCTTGTTAAGGCTAGCCGCTCCCACAGCGCTCTGTGTCACCCAGCTCTTGGGACTGGTCTGGCAAAACGCCCTTTCCTGTGTCCCAGAGGGAAAGTGAGCTGCCCGAGTAAGAAGAGCCCTACTGCCTGGACCGGAACCGGAGTGGGCTTGTTGCCAGGTCCTCTGCAACCTCTGGCCTTTCCTCCGCTTCTATCCTGTCAGTGACTTGTCATTGGTCCCGTTCTCTCTCTCAGGGGTCTCTTGCCCCTTTGCCCTATTTGGGACCCTGCTAGGTGGAGCGTGGAGCATGCACAATTGAGTAAAGGCTCTGCACATACAGCTGTGCTCTAGGGAAAGTGTGGTGGCCCAGAGACCAGAGGCCTGTGGTCTCGACCCAGGCCTGCGTTTTTTGTGTGGTCCTGAGGCTGCGAGGCTTGTTTCCTCAGGTGCGACTTGGGAATAACAACCACTCCTTGGCTGCAATATGGAGAAAATGAGGGTGAAAGGGAAAAAATGGGTATAAAAGGCCTTTGGAGTTGAGAAACATGCGACAATGTAAAATGAGAGATGTGCAACCTTTAAGAAAGGGAATCGTGACACATGCTATGTGATGAACCTTGACATTATGCTAATAAAATAAGCCAGTCATAAAAGTAATAGTTCCCTATGGCTACCAGTTCAGGAGATGATTAAGGAAATAAATGCTTGCATGAATAGAAAAGCATTCCAGAGGAATTTTTCAGTATTCCAGATTCCAGTATTCCAGAATTTTCTCATGGAAGCCTCTTGTAGGTTTCAGAGGTCCCAGGTAATACAGGATGGAAAAGAATGCATGCCAAAAGTTAAAAATATAATTTAAAAATCTTGTGGTCAGGGAGGGGCAGCAGATTGGCTGACCAGCTACTTACTGCTGAGAGCTGCTCATGTGGTGCACAGTAGGCATGGTGGGCATGGCGCACAGTAGGCATGGTGCACGTGGTCACTGGGTGCTGGCTGTTGTTTTGATGCCACTGCAGGCAGCAAACCACCTTGTCCTCCTCCTTCTCTGGCTACACACCCAGGATCCTAATGCCTACTGATCCGGCAGGTGGGCGTTAAGCTCAGCTCGTACCTGTGGGCTCCATACCAGGACCTGCAGAGACAGGTACATGCCCTCATGCCTGTCCCTGGAGGTTTGCAGTCTTTTGAGCCTGGAAACCACCTGCACCAACAATGAGATCAGCCTGCGTGACGCTGCGGTCTGCACTGGCACAGTATGCAGATTCATTGCACCCAGAGAGTTTCAATGCCACGCATGATATCCTGATTGAACACCACCAGTACTCAGAGGGGATTCGGAGATATGAACACAAGCTTAACTTTGTCATCCATGGCCTCCACTATGACATTCAGAAAGAGACTTCTGATGAAGATTCATGCCTTCCATCACATGCAATGGCCTCCAGGGGTCTCCCGCATGTGCTAGACTAGGAGATGATCCACCTATATGGGGACACCCAGCACATTGGCAAGGGTCCTCCCATCGAGCAGGTCATGGACATCTCACTGTTGGAGGTAGCCTTGCTCTCCTGTTTTGTGGGCCACTTTCTGAGCCACAGCCTGGAGTTTGACCAAGCGCACCTCTACAAGGATGTGACAGACGACACTCAAGAGATGCATATGCAGGATTTCATGCACCAGTGGATCGAGCAGGACATGGAGAAGTACACCCTGAGAGGGAGCAAGACAGTGGCTCATGGGAAACAGCTCTTTCTCACTGTCAACAGTAGTTTGAGCTCTGCAGACAAGAGGATGTGCACATGGTGAGTCCCGACTAAAATCAACTCTTCATCCCGGTTGTCTAGGCAAACAAACCCAGCTTTTTCACTGACCTGTGCAAGCCTTTCAGAAAACTCAATGGGAAGAGCTAAGGGCAGCAGG
>NW_006434369.1:7558842-7565675 GCF_000325575.1 Pteropus alecto
CAGGCTCTACTGGCAAGGAAAGCTGTTTGCCATCCTGCGCATGGTGGACTAGCACAACCCCTGCATGCTCTACTTTGGAGACCACCTATACAGGGACCTGGCGGATCTCATGCTTCCATACGGTTGATGCACAGGTGCCATCATCCCCAAGCTAGGACATGAGATCCACATCCTCAACATATACTCAGTGACACAGCAGCAAGTGCTTCCGGGGCTTCTGGGGTGCGTACAGATTGGCAGGTGCTGGCTGCCTGGGTAAAGGAGCAGCAGAAGCTGAGGGGGTCTATCACCAAGGCCCTGTTCAACACTCAGCTGGAAAACATCTTCCACAGGAGACCTCAGCTCTTACTTCACAGAAGAGTACAAACCATGACATGCCAACCCCCTCAGTTACCAGCTTACTTGCACATGAACCTTTCCTTTGGTCTCCAGGGACTCTGTTGAAATGGCTTTTGGCAAGATCAACCAAGGTCAGCCAAAGTCAGGCATGTCTTTGCTCTTGAACCCAATGGCCCTTCTCTGCATTCATATCTGCAGTCACTGCTTGTACATTCCTACTTCCTCAACGTCTCTTCTCTTAGTTTTTATAACATCTCAGCCTCCTGGTTTTCCTCCTACCTCTCATACAGTGAATTCTCAGCCTCTAACCCATCAGCGTGGCTCTTCCCAGTATATCTTCCTCAGAGCAGCTGCCTCATCTTTCTTTTCTTTTTACTCTATGTATTTTGCCTGGGTGATTAGAATTTCTTGTACAGCATTTACCACCTCAGCCCAGGTTACTCTTCTGAATCAGATTTTTATATTTAAGTGCCTACTGGGGATCTCCATGTGCTCTCAGTATTTCCTTCCACAAGAAACTACCTCTCCCCCGCACCTCTCACTCTCCTGGCATTTCAGTGATTACCATCACCATTCTCTCAGGTACAGAAGTCAGAATCAAGAAGTCATCCGTTGCTTTTCCTCCTTCACCATACTGCATCTAATCTTATGGCTTTTATCTCCTAAGTATCTTTGGAATTCATTGACTTTCTTCTGCCACTTCCCCACCATCACAGTGGCCTGGGAGGATGTGACAGCCTCCCACTGCTCCAGTCATAGTTTTCTTCATCAGGCCAGGGGCCCAGCAGATGGCACACTGCCACGGGGTACTTGAAGAATCCCTATTTATAAAAGTTTTTGGCAGGGTTAAGGAAAACCAACAAGGGATGGAGAGGTACCCTGGAACTAGCAACAGTGAGGAGCCTTAGATGCCTGGAACTGAAGAGAGCAATTATTATATGTAACCTAGAAAGAAAACCACAGCTGGGAGAAAGGTCTGCCAGGCAGGAGCTGTGGTTTCAGTAGGGGAACACAGCCACCATCAGTCTGAGGCCACGGCAGGGGGAGAGCTAGAGAACAGGCACCCTGATTTCTCTCTCCTCCCACTCTTCCATCTCCTGCTTCTGGTTCTTATGGACTGAATCCATCCAGAAACCAGAACACAGAGAAGCCTGTTGATGCCGTCCAAAACATGTCAGCCTATTGAGGCACAGAGCAAGATGGAGAAAGGTGGGCCTGGAGGGGCAAATGAGAAATATCCAGAGTATCCTCTCTCATTCAATTTCCACACTACAGCTTAAGCAACTTTTCTATAGCATAAATATGATTTTGTCATCTTTCACTTAAAAATATTCAATGGCTCTATATTGCCCCAAGATGATGTTTGAACCTCTTACCACCATCTCGGCATGGTGTGCCTGCCTAAATCTCCAAGCGGGCACCCATCACCCCACCACCACCATGCTCCCTCCCTACCCTTGCTATTCTTCCTCTCTTCCTCCACTGTAGCCATTCTGAATCAATGGGTAATGTCCTCTCCAGTCTCTGTACCTCTTCCCCTGATGACTTCTTCCATAAGTCAATTCTCTTGTTTGTTGTGGCCTCCTCCAAGCAACCTTTGCTAACGACCTGAGACGGGATTGAGTGCCACTCCTATGACTCTTCTCTTTCTCTCTTCTGTCTTCTCTCTCTCTCTCATTTCCTTTCTCTCTCTCTCTCTCTCTCTCTCTCTCTCTCTCTCTCTCTCTCTCTCTCCCCTTACTCATATTGTAGCCTCTCTCTCTCTCTCTCTCTCTCTCTCTCTCTCTCTCCCTCCCCTTACCCTTATTGTAGCACACTACACTCACTCATTAAACACTATTGTTTTTGCCTATTTTCTGTCCCTTTCTCCCTCAAGCTGGAAATATAATGAAAGCAACAACTGATGGCTCCAGCACCTGGCACAGTGCCTGGCACACAAGAACTCAATACTCAATACATATTTGCTTAGTCAATGAATGAATACTCACAAAAATCCTGTGACATTGGTGTTCTTATCTCATATTTATAATTGAGAATCCTGGGGTCTGGAGATGTTTAGTGACTTGCCCAAAGTCACAAAATTGGCTCAGGATGAAGCCTATATTTAAAGAAACTGTATTTTCTGATTTTTTGATGGGTGCCTGTTCTACCTCTCTGATTGCCTGCCAAGGATACCCTTGAGCTGCCAGAAAAAGGTGTTGCTGCTTCGCCCTGATTTGACTAGAAATGCCCAGAAGCTTAGGTTCCGTTGTATACAAATATTGGTTTCTCCTCCCCACGAAGCATATGAAATGCACTACTGGCTTCCAAGTTTCCTTCTTTCTGCTGGTTTCACTGGCAGCAAGGCAAGAAGCAAGAATTGATATGGAGAAATAGTGGCAGAGAGTTAGAGAAGACAAGTTCTACAAAAGCTTTTGCTGGAAAAGGAGAGATAGAGGGAGAGAAAGAGAGAGAATGAGATTGAGTAACCCAGTATCTCCACCCAGCCAATGATTTAGTCCGGTAGCAAGCCTGACCCAGCACTGGAGCACTGGAGTGCTTCTCATATTAACCTGTCCTGTGGAAAACTTCAACTCCTTTGCCGCTGATATTCACGCTCTTGATTTTCTCAAAGCCTCTGAAAGCTGAAGCCCAGGCTTGTGAGACAGTAGGGGGAACACTAAGAAGCAAAAGACTACCATCTACTTTTTTGTGAACAGTTATTGGATTTCTGCTTTGCCCTTGTTTTCCTCCTTCTACTTGTTAAATACAGAGTGTTTAATAGAGCGATTGCAGGCTTTCATCCACGGGAACAAACAACTAGCAAGGCTGGCCCTCAAAGCACTGGTAGGATGTCAACATGGGAGCCTCAGAGAAATTCTTCCTGAAGAGTACTTAAGTCAATAATACTGGGGAAAATGTCGAGAGTGCAGAGTAAACTGAAGTGAATGTGCCTTTCTGTGAATAATGAGAATCGCAGCGTGCCCTAAACTCTCCACTCACCAAATGGGGGGCTCCAAGTACTATAGAAATGCACAAAAGCCTCCTGGAACTCCCATTAAAAGGAAAAAGGGTCATTATGTCCATTTTATAAATGGGGTACAGAGAAAGGCAGAAGTGCTTTGCCCTAGTTCCCAGCACAAGGAGGCAGGAAAGTAAGGCAGATTCCTGCCTCCCAGGCTCTCCAATCTGGGGAGGTCTTCCTGGCCCAGATAGTGGGCACCTGGCTACAGGGCTTGGACCCACGCACCCCACTTTCCCAAGAAAACTCACAGGTATAAAAGCCTCCAAAAGGGGGCAGCAGAAAGCCATGAGTTCTTTTCAGTGTTAGGCAAAGTGGAAAATATATTACAAAATAAATGAATGAACACAGGAGCAAAAGCGTGGGCTCAGTCAGCGGAATGGAGGCATGAGCCCCTTGGAGGAGGATACTATAGACTTAGGTTGCACGCTTGCTTGGAGGATCTTCAAGGACTTCATGTATGGAACCTTTTCAAAGAATGAAATTCTAAAGTAAACTGTGCTTAGGGCTTAAGAAAAGGAGTGTCCTTAATGGGACAAGTTCTGTAATAACATGATGCTGCTGTAAGTCCCTCAGGGAGGGAGTCAGGGCCTAGGTATTGGCCTCGTGGGTTTGAGGTAGAGTTAGCGTGGGAGGAAGGCAGGCAGCAGGGACCCTGACTGATAGGGACAGTTATTTAACTTCTTCAAGTGGTGACTTCTTCAATTCTAAAATGAAGATGATGATACTCACTGGGCAAAGTTGTTCCAAGGTTAAGTGAGATGACATCTGTTGGGCCCCTGGTATAAGCCTGGCACTAGATTACACATTTTACATTCATTTATTCCCTTTCTCTGCCTTTTATCACAAACGCTCAGCCCCTGGGCTTCCTAAAAGAGATGAGGTCAATGATGAACTCTGAGCCCATCACCAGGGTCCAGCCCCCCACAGCTACCTGATTTGGCAGCTGGAGGAGAAGTGCTTGCTTCATGGGTATTACCTGGTATAAGCCTGGCACTAGATTACACATTTTACATTCATTTATTCCCTTTCTCTGCCTTTTATCACAAACGCTCAGCCCCTGGGTTTCCTAAAAGAGATGAGGTCAATGATGAACTCTGAGCCCATCACCAGGGTCCAGCCCCCCACAGCTACCTGATTTGGCAGCTGGAGGAGAAGTGCTTGCTTCATGGGTATGATACAGGCTTGGCTAGCCATTTCCAGGCCCTACCAGCCACAGATAAAACCTGCAGGCACCACATGTTCTAACTTAGCAAGAAGGGCTGTGAAGGCCCATTGGGGAGGCCTTTCTTGAGGCTGCATTCATCCTGCTGTGTGAGGCCTCCATTTTGGGGTGGTACTTTGCTAACCATAGTCAACCACCTCCACTCTCAATCATTAAAGCATCTGAATCACCGATCATCAATATAAAAAGTTCATTAAATCTCCAATGAAAATCCAAGTTATTCTTTCCATCTTGCCATTCTTTCAATGAGTGTGTACTAAGGACTTACCATGTGTCATCACAGGGGCCGAAGTGAACAGAAAACAAATATACAATGTGGCCAGTATCCCGTGGGATCTCTGAATTAGAGCAGGAAGCTGGACACTGTACCTCATCTCCAGCTGTCACTCACCAGCTCTCTATGTGGATGAAAATTGTAGACAGAACAAATCATGTGTGTCATAGCGGTTTACCAGAGAGGGACTGCAAAGTGAAGAAAAGTGGTTACAGTCTTCGTCATGGAAGCAGAAGAATAGGGGGACACAGGACGTGATTTTTCCAGGTATAGAAAAGCTGTCCTAATCTGGACTCATTGGTTTGGGGCATATTACAGTGAGGGTGGAATCGTAACCAGGCTGCTCTTAGCCTCGTGATTGGTTTATTACTTTTATATAGTTGTCTTAGTTGTCTTATCAACTTGTGTTTGCTATTGAGCAGTTCAACTATAGTTGTTTTCCCATCACCCCTATATTTGATATTCTTTTTACTCTCCTAATTGTTGTTATAACTATAATCTACTATGTTCCATTTACAAAGGACAGTTAATTGTTCATGTCGAAATGTGTCTGACTACACTTTCATGTTTCATCCAACCCATTATTCAGGATTCTGTGATCTCCTGTCTGTTTCTGGGTACTGTAAACACCAAGACTTCACAAAAGAAAATTAACAAAAAGCAGGGGAAATTATAGGGCCGCATTTTCTGTTTTGTTTTAAAACATTTAATGCGTAGGTTTTTAATCATATTTTAATGCAGTGAATCTTCTAAGTAGGGGAATACATTTTTATTAGTTTCTGAGACATTGGCACATTAAAGATTTACACAGATCTGATGAACTTAGAAATAGTAGCAGTAGTTCCTTTAATTCATCTCGCAAATTTTATTATGTACCTACTATGTACCAGCCACTGTTCTTAGCAACAAGGATAAAATAGTAAATGAAATGAAGTCCCTGCTCTCTTGGCAATGACAGTCTAGTGAAAAGAGACACAGAATAAGCAGGTATATGAAGTTGGGTAGCAATACATGCTAAGAAGAAAAACAAAGCAGGATAAGGGGGCAAAGAAAGTATAGGTGCTGTTTCAGATAAAGTGGTCAGGGAAAGCCTCTTCGATAAAGTGAAAGCATTAGCAAAGTGGATTTCTAAAACCAGGGTGTCTCAAGAAGAAGGAACAGCAATGCAAAGGTCCTGAAATAGCAGAGGCTTGGCAGGATGGAGGGAGAGGAAGAGCCAGGAGGCCAGTGTGGCTGCAGAGGAGTGAGGGGAGAGGTGAGTGGTGGAAAAGGAGGTCAGAGAGGCAGTCAGAGGACACCACAGAAAGAACTTTGGGTCTCCTTAGAGGTTCTGTGCAGAGTCTGAGAAGACCATGATGTACTTTAAGTTTAAAAGGCCCACTCTGTCTGCTATGTAAAGAATAAACTTTGGGAGAGAGGCAGGATAGAAGCAAAGAGGTCAACTGGGGCCACTGCAATAACTCATGGTTCTTAACTAGGCAAGAACTCATGGATCCTTTAACTAGATGAACATATACTTGATGCTTGACATATATTTTCCTTGATACACATAAGCTGTTTTTTCCCCTCCTTGGTGGAAATTAAGTTTCATATTCTATAGATAACCACATAATACAGACTTTCTTAAATGCAACATAATGCTGACTAAAATTATGTTACCAATACATTCTTTTCATCCCATTCACTCTAACTTGAAGAAAGAAATACAAGATTCTTCCCCCTCCCCAAATTCACTTATTTTAATTAGTTTCAAGTATACAATACATTGGTTAGATATCTATATAGTTTGTAAAATGATCCCCCCAATTGCTCCTCCCTCCCCTGACCCTCCACCTAGCCAACGTATTAATGCTAATTGCATTCCCTATGCAATGCTCCCCATTCCCGTGACCATCCATCAGCTACTATTTTAGACTTCTTTAACCCTTCACCCCATTCTCCCAGCCCCCAAACCTTCCTCCTCTCTATCCATCACCAAATTGTCCACTATATTT
>NW_006434369.1:7566016-7568248 GCF_000325575.1 Pteropus alecto
GATGGATTGGATATGGCCAAGCACAAGGAAAAGCAAAGCCACTCTGGGGAGAAGGTGGGACAGCTTACCTGGGGAGGGAACGAGTAGGCTGCCTGGCTCATCCTATCGAGCCCCATTCCACGGCCTCCTACTTGCTTCAAAACTTGCACTGTTGTCCTAAGAGCTTTATTATTATTATTATTAATGCCTACAGCGACTGGTCTTCCTAGGGGGTCTCCCATTCAGGTACTAACCAGGCCTGACCCTGCTTAGCTTCCGAGATCAGACATCGGGCTTGTTCAGGGTGGCATGGCCATAGACCGTGGACCTTAGCTCCACTGGGGCACAAACCCAGGACCTTCTGCATGTAAAGCAGACGTGCTAACTGCTACACTATAGAACCACATCCAACCTTTGGCATTTTAATTATGTTATATCTTGGTGTGGGCCTCTTTGGATCCCTGATTTGGAGAATTCTCTGAGCTTCCTAGGGTTTTATGTCCATTTCCTTCACCAGGTTAGGAAAGTTTTCCATCATTATTTCTTCAAACAGCTATTCATCATCTTGATTTTCTTCTGTTAACGCCAAGCAGATGGATATTTGGACACTTAATAGTGTCCCATATGCTCCTTAAATTATTTTTATAGTCTTGGTATCTCATCTCTTGCCATTCTGATTGTGTGTCCTTGGCTTTCCCATTCTCTAGATAAGGCATTTGATCTTTTTCTTTATTCCCTTTGTTTATTCCATTTAATATACTTCTCATCTCAGATAATATGTTCTTCATTTCAGACTGGTTCCCTTTTATAATTTCAATTTCCTTTTTTTGTTTTTTTATCTCTTTGTTGAAGTTCTTTACACTTCCCAAAAGTTCATTGAGCATCTTTATAACTAGTATTTTGAACTCTGCATCTGTTAGATTATTTGACTCCATTATATCCGGATCTCTGTTCTGTTCTCTCATATGGCTTCTGCTTTTTGTCTTCCCCTTTTGGCTGTCTTTCGGTGTTTGTTTCTATGTACTAAGCAAAGCTCCTAAGTCTCTCGGTCTTATTAATGTGGATTTGTGAAGTAGGTGTCTGTCCAGTGGTGCAGTCCTGAGAGGGTTCAGCTGTGCTTATAGTTGCCTCAAAGGGCCACACCAGAAACCGAGGCCAGCTGCCTCCAGTGTGAGTTTAGGCACTGTTCAGCAAGGAGCACCTGACTTGATGTGGCTTGGGTGGGGCTTCGAGTTGAGGTAGGTGGAGTTTCAGGGAATCTTCTGGGTGCACTGATATTGGAGGAGGGCTCAACAGGGAACAATGGGTACCTCCGGCACTTCTGTACTCAACGAGTCTTGCCTCAGCCCTCACTCCAACAATGTCTCCCTGTAAATCCTTAGTGCCTCCTGTGTGCAGCCCAATCGGCACAATCAGAGCAAGCAGGTCCATCGCCACGAAAATCCGCTCACAGACACGGCCCCTTTAAGAGGCGTCTGCTGCTGTCGCGGCCTCCGTCTCACTCAGTCACTCGGGAGCAGGCAGCCCCGTGTCTTCGCCCTGTCCTACCCTCTGCTGTTGCAGGATGCTTTCTTGGATTTCTCCCTAGTTATATGGCTTGTTCTTCTAGATCCCAGGTGATTTTTTCTTGCTACTGCTGCTTGTTTCCGTCACAACTTTGATTTGGTCGCCAGAGGGATGAACAGAGCCTCTATCATCTATGCCATTTTTTTCCTCTGCAGAGGAAATATGAAAGATTCATTTTTCTTTTTGTTTTTTTCTGCATAAAAGTTTTCCTAGAAGTCAGTCTCAAATTTTAGAGAGGTTGGTACCAGACCAGATTAGAATTCGAGACCTCTGCTTTATTAAATGTTTTCTTTTAGTAAAATTGTGCTTAATCATTTCTCAACTGTTCATATCAGGTTTTCAGAAGTTATCCTTTAAAAGAACTGTTTGTTATGCTAATTTTCAGGGATAGAATCATATCCTGAATTACAGTATTTGAAAGTTTTCAGCTCTGCTATTGTAAGATCATTACTGAATTTCCACCTTAAAGTTGGTAAAAAAAAAAAAAATGTAGAAAGCAAAAGATGGCATTGTTATACACTGCATTATTTGTTTAAAATATTCAGTGCCCCTCCCTACAGACCTACAGTTCCTGCAGAACAGTTACACTCTCTTTCTGCTAACACTGGTCTTGACCATTTGACTTGCTTTCGCCAATGAAATGTGAATGAAAGTGGCCAGTGCCACTCCTGTCAGAAGCTTTCAGAT
>NW_006434369.1:7568319-7570935 GCF_000325575.1 Pteropus alecto
CTGTCCCAGATAGGGCTGCTCCTTTGGTTTAGGTTCTTGAATAAAAGCTACACAGAGCAGCACCCAAGTGACTTGAAAATAGTGACTTGAGGAAGAAAAAGACCTTGTTTTTATTAAGACACTAAGAGTTAGGGATTGTTACTGCAGTATTACTAAACCTAAACTGACTGATAAAGATATATATCTATATTTTACCCATTTTTGTTACAAATAGGTGCAGCCTTAGAGTGAGGTCTGTTGCTTTCTTACAAATCAGTATAGCCAGATTTGGACTAGCATAAAAGAATCTGGAAAAAAACTTGAGTGGCATTTTAAACGCTTCTTAAAGTCTCAAATGGTCTCTATATTCTCTTCAGCTTAGTTATACTTTGAGGATTTTCTAATCCAGAAAATCTCCAGGATGAAATTTCATTTGTGACCTTCCCCTTCAATATCTCAACCTGAAGCCAGGGATACTGAATATTTCCCTGTCCTCCTAAGAATAGTAAGCTCAGTTTTGAATAAAGACCTGTTGGCACAAGAAGGTGGTTAAGAGAGACTTCTGAAATGCTGTGCCGTTCAGCAGACTGGGTGATGTTGGGACTTGGACTGGTCTCTATGATCTCAGATCTTGGGTTAAACACTGATGAGCACTATCGATAGCTTATCATTTCAGGGAGCATCCTAAAGTTAGAGACCTTCCTAAATGTGAATATATATCAGATCATTTGTAATTCCCCAACTTAAAGGTCCTCCAATGCACTTACAACAAAAATCTGAGCTCCTTCCCAAGCATGTAAGGATTGGCAGGAACCAGCCCCTGCCTGGCTCTCTCCCCCTTTGCTCTGTCTTCTCCATTCATACTGCTCTCCATTCAATTTCCCTGAACATATAAAAGTATTTTCTATGTTAGACATTACAATTACTATTTCTTCCTCCTAAAACTTTCTTGATTCTTCATCTACTTTATTTTCCAAAGCATAAAAGACCCTGCCAGAACAGTGGGGGTTCCTAAGGTTGCTATGAGCATCATGCTCTCAGTAGTCCATGTGTTTATTAGCTCTTGGGACCGACAGTAAAGCAGAAAAGAATGTCGGGAGAATCTCTGTCCACCCTGGCTCAGGTTTTCCCCAAACACTGTCTACACATTACTGCCATGCACACTCTGAAGAGGCCTGACCAATGCCATTGAAAATTACCTCATGAATCAGAGGTGTTAACTCCAATCAACATTAATAGTACACCTCTTTGTTTTCTAACTCTTCTGTCCCTTCCAAATGAATTGGAAAATTTGGAGTACATAAATTTTCCTGCACATTGCTGTCTAATACTGTCTATGTAGCCAAAGTGAGAGATTTGCAATCAGAAGGCAAATCTTTTTATGATGGTGAGTGGAGATGGTAACGTCCTTTAAGTGGCTGGGACTACCACCAGTGTAATTTCTCTCGCACTCAGGTCTACTCTGAAGTGTAGCTATTTTAAGCCATATATATAATTGTCATTTTTTATTCCCTAAAACTTACACAGATGCTACTGTAAGTATCTTGGTTCCCTTTATTTCTGCAGGTCCTCACCCCCAGGGGGGAAAAAAGAAGGATGAATTATTTCATTTCTCTCATTTAATTTTCCAGGTGCTTGGGGATCATACTTAGACCAATCCAAGCAGAAGAAAAAAATGTGTTGTCGATAGACCAATGCCTTCACTTGGCTTTAGAGTGAAGAAAAAGGTCCTTGTGTGGGCTGTGATCCATTGGAAAAGACTGAAGAAAAATATTTTCTTTCTGTGAAATTCTCATTCACAACTCATAATGCTTCTCTCTAAATTTTGCAATGGCGTACTACATGGAGCAATATGCATATGTACACACACCTACTCACCTGCATGTGTGCCAACCGAAGAAGGTGGAAGGGCTTTTTCTGTGAACTGGCAATAAATCTCAGTAGAGTTAAATACAGTGATAATGTCTATAAAAGACTAGGCAAATATTTCATTCCCAATTATTATCCAAAACTTGGGATGTTTCATACTTTTTTCAAAATTTTGCCATCATCAGCATTTTACATACTTAAATCTGCCGATCATTACAAACAACATAAAAATATTACTATTATTGTTACTAATAACAAAATATAGCAATTTTGACTGCTCAATATGTGCCAGATATTAAACTAAACAAATCACATGAATTTTATGCTTTAATTTTTAAATAACCCTATGAGAGAGATATGATTGTCGCTGCTGTTGTTATTGTTATTATTTCTCAGATCATAAAACTAAGGCTTGTTAAATAAAACTAAGATATGTTAAATAATTGTGCCTAAGTCTCACAGCTAGACAGGAGTGGAGCTGGGTTTCAAATCTCAGTCACCTGACTCCAGGACCCAAGATTTTAAATAGAAATTGAGATGTCACACTATGGAAGTCACATGGAAGAGCAGAACGCAGGAGACCAGAAAATTGACCATTTAAATAGAGCTAAAAGCAGTAACCATATTACCTAATAAACTCAATTCTACCTTGCAGGCTCTCTCTCTCACTGCAGTATAGACTGGGACAATTTCCCAAAATTCTTTCTCATGTCTTGGTTACACTGCAGCCACATTACATCACTTGAGCCACTACCCAGAGGAGCAATC
>NW_006434369.1:7570990-7572407 GCF_000325575.1 Pteropus alecto
CCAAGAAGGAAACCTCTATACTAAATTCCACTCTAAATTAAATAATATTTTAGGAAGGACCCAGTATATTTATAGGATGTGTGAATACTCCCCTTCTCACTTACAAGAGAGATAGAAATTCTGGATGAGATATTGCCACCAAGACAAATTATCTTCTCCATATCAGTACTGGGGAACCAAAGAAATATCATTATCTATTGAAGGAACAAAAAACGAACCAGCGCCTCGGAAAAGGCCTCATGAAATAAATACCCACTTAGAGAAAGGCAATCGTGGCTTTGTCTCTACACACCCAAAGACCAGAGTTGACATAATTTATATTTGATATCCACACAGCAAGGAGCATAGAATTCAGCTCTAAATATTAGAAAAACAGACAATTTGTGTGTGTGTGTGTGTGTGTGTGTGTGTGTCTGTGTGCGCGCGCGCGCGTGCAAGATGACAGCCAGGCACGAGATAAACCCTAATGTGGTCAGACACCTGTGAGATCAGCTGCAAAAATCACAGCAGGCCGTGGGGCTCCGGGCAGCCTCCTGGAAAATGTGACAAGTAGTCGAGCGGCCCACCCTGGGACATACCTCCTTACACCAGGATGTGATTCTGTCTAATAAGTATATTAACTATTTGCAAGGCCTGGCAAAAACTCTCAGGGTTTCTGTAGCAGAACTTTCAGGGCAATACTCGAGCTCTGCAGGAAGAGGCACAGTGGGGAGCGGGAATTTCCCATGCGTGGCCCTAGGGCCCCTCCAGCAACCGCCTTCCATTTCCTCAGGCACACTTAAATAAATAATGTCGAAGATTGGACCGAAAATGGGAAAGGAAATGATTCAGTCACTTTCTTGAATGGGTCCCCAAATGAGTACTTGTCACTATAGTATTCCCAGCACACCAGAACTTCATTGCTCTTGCCTCGTGCAATTTTCTTTCATCTTCCCTAGAGAAACCCTTTGACCCAAGGGTAAGTCCACCTCTCTGCTGCTCCTTCTTTACATGTAGGTTCTTACCTCCTGGGCTTGGGGGCTGTTTTCTCCCAGCCCAGAAGGCTCTTAAGCCCTCCCCACAAACTCACACCCTAACCCTTCATCAGACCCTGAAATCAACTGGGTATAGATAAGTGCTTGGTTATCTCTCCTGTTTATCCTACTTAACCCTTTTCACCCTGATGAGTAAAAGCCAGGCTGTGCGAGGTAACCGTGATTAGAAAAATAAAGCTTCCTTATCTTGTGGATGCTCATCTCTGAAGACTAGTGAACCAAAGTTGAATGCAAGAAAGGTCTGTGAGGGACCAGTGAGTGTTAAGAATCTCTGGGTAGAGCTTAGAGCATGGGTCTCCACCTGTGGACCATTCTGGGTGCTGGCAGGATAGCACAGATTCTGAGGAGAGGGTGGGAGCATAAAATAGCAAAGTGGGAGAGTA
>NW_006434369.1:7572450-7578195 GCF_000325575.1 Pteropus alecto
GTGGGAAAAGGAAAGGATTATTTTACACCTTCTGGAATGTTGTGTGTCTAGAGACTGCCTATCAGTAAGATTATTTTCTTGCTTCCTACATGGTCTTATAGACATGATAAGAAGATGACAGCAGAGTTCAGAAGATGGTCAGCTGCTTTAGCCGTTCTTGATCCAACTGGTTTTATACTTTCCCAGTGCTCGTTATCGGTACTACACACATTTACCCTTAAATAAAGATTTTTTTGTTCACTCTATGGGGTATACACATTATCTTCCAAATGAGACTCTAAGTATCTTGAAGGCAGAGCTTGTATCTCCCAGCCTGGATGCATACGCTAAATTTATAAATTATATAATTTCTAATAACATGTAGTAGTTTTTTCATCTGTTATTGTATCATGTGAAAACAGCATGGTGGATTTTCATTGTATTTGCAGAGTTGTTTTTGTTTGGGGTTTTTGTGTGTTTTGTTTTATTTTTGCTTAAAAAAAAATTTATTATCTTACAGTTCTGGAGGTCAAAGGTCCAAAATGGTTCTTACTAGGCTAAAAGCAAGGTGTTGGCAGGGCTGCATTCCTTCTGGAGCCTCTAGGGGTGAATCTGCTTCCTTGCCCTTTCCAGCTGGGAGAGGCTGCCCATTTTCCTTGGCTCAAGGCCCCTTCCTCTGTCTTCAAAGCCAACAGCATAGCATCCTCAAATCCCTAACCAACTCTGACTCTCGCTTATAAGGCTCCTTCTATTCCAGGCACATCTGGGTAATCCAGGATAATTTCTCCTTAAGACCCGTGACTTAGTTCATCTACAAAGTCCCTTTTGCCATATTTACAGCTCCCTGGGATAAGGATGGACATACATCCAAGAGGGGCCACTATTCTGCCTACCACAGTGGAGAGCTGACACTATCCCCAGGTCTGAAGGAGCAGGAAAGAGAATGGTTTCCAGAACCTAAAGTAGGGGATGGCAGTGGGGAGGCCTAAACTGGGACCCAGGGGTGATGGTGATAATAAATGTCAGATCTCAATCCCATCCTACTTCGTAGAGTGTTTTGAAATATTTTGACTTAAGGTAGAAGCTACATAACATACATATGAACTGAACTTTAGGATGGAGTCAGTCCACTCAAAAAAAAAAAAAAAAGACATTCTAACACAGTGAAGAAAGACCTCCTGGGTTCAAATCTCCACGTTTACATGTACTAGTTAGATGACCTTGAGCAAATTACTTCAGCCTTCAGTATCCCCATCTGTAAAATAGGAATGATGATATAAAAAAAAATCTTGCTTATAGGGTGGCTGCGAGAATTTAATGAATTTGTATTTGTGAAATACTTAGCATGGCTAATAGTGAGTGGTACTGTTATTCTTCTTTACAGAGGTTGCAAAAGGGTTTCAGCAAGAGACCTCTCCATATTGCAGACAGAAAACAAAAATGGTTTCAAAATAGAAGGTACAAGACCAAACACTCAGAATCATAGGTCCTAATTTTCAGATAGCTTCTTTCTCATCTTGGGCATCTCTGTTAGGACTCCTTGCAGAGTGCAGAGCAAGCAGGATTTACACATTTAATGTGCACATCTGGAAAGGCCAGCCAGTGCTCAAAATATAGTTGTCAAGTTGAAGCAACAGTTCTGTGGAGGATTTAAAATATGATCACAAAGTCTTTGATGTTCCTCTCTTCAAGAGGTGAAGACAAATTTTCCTCCCCTCAAGTATTAGCTGGACTTAGGGACTCACTTCTAATGAATGGAATAAAGCAGAAGTGATGGTGGGCAACTTTGGAGACTAAATCATAAAAAACACTGCAGTGTCTTCCTTGCTCCTTCTCAGACCACTCCCTCAAGCAGCCTATGGAGAGGACCATGTCCTGAGAAATAGAGGTCTCCTGCCAACATCTGTGTTAGTACACCATCTCTAAAGCAGATCTTCTAGCCCAGTCAAACATTCAAATGAACGCAGCCCCTGCTGACATTCTGACTGCAGCTTCATGAGAGACCACCTAGAGAAACCATGCCCAGATTCTTGAACCTCAGAACCTGATATAATCAATATTTGTTGTATTAAATTACTAAGTTTGGCGATAATTTGTTACGCAGTAATAGAAAAACCAAGAGACTTTTTTGTTGATAAGATATCAAACAATCAGTCTGATTCTTTTACTAGCATCATCCTAAAACTTGTTTCAACATCATGCAGATATGACCGCTTGCACACATTGGGCAGTGAAGTTGAATCTTCTGGGGTTAGTAAAGGTATTTTTGATGCGTGCATGTGTATGTCCAGTGAGTTGTGGGGGACATCTTGGGGATTTCCTTTGCACGGTCCTTTTACAGATATACAAGACATACCCTGGGATGGTGCCGAAGTAGTGTGCCATTACTACATGTGGTCAGCAGACCCTTTGCCACCTTCGAAATCCTACGAAAGACTTAAGAGAATTTTCCTAACCATTTTGAAATAAATCCGTAATCTAACAGAATCTAACTGTCATTCCCTGGCAATATTCCGCACATACAAACTTATAAAGAACTAAAGTTCATTCATTAATTACTAATAAATAGCTAATTAATATGGATGTACGAAGCACCCATCTTTACAAAGATGAAAAGGCATAGCCTGTACTCACAGGAACCTGCAAGATAATTGCTATAATGTAGTTATGTGTGAGCTGTGGTAGAACAGTGTTATAAGACTCCTTGAGGACGGTGGGGAGACTACATGGGCTTCAAAGAAGAGAGAGTGTTTGCACTGAGATGCCACTCTAACTTTTCAAAAGCATTTTGTGGCAGCCTCAGGACCCCTCCTCTTGCCCTGAGTGGAAAACCAGAAGGAAAAGAGCATCATGTTTCTGATCTGCAGTATTATACAATGCCTCGTGGAGTATTCAAGTTCAACAAAAGCGCCAAATAATAACAACCATAATCCAGGACGTCGACATTAGCCCTGAACACCCCCTTGGTTCCTATGAAAGGTTGGAGTCAAGTGCTCAGTGCTGGGCAGGGTCGCGGCACACATTTCTTTTCCTTGGCAGGCTTTGTTCCAGGTCAGTCTGAGAGGTGCACAATGCAGCCTGAGCTCAGAGGCCAGCAAACTCACATAACAGGTAGAATTATATATCAGTAAGAGACTTACGGAGTGTTTATTCACTTGCCAGATTTATTTATCAGGTATGGGATTGAAAGGATTTCCCCACAGGATATGGAGAGATTAGTGTGCAGTGAAAACGTTTTTTCAACAAACGCTTCCACTAATCAGATCTTGGTTTTCGTATTCCAGCAGAATGTGCTTGTTGCCCTTTGCTGGCATTTCTGGCAGGAGCAAACATACACGCTGACAAACAAAGCAAGCGGAAATGTGGACATCTATCTATCACTCTGAAGAGCAGCTGTCACTTTTTACAAGCCCACAAGCATATTTTAATGTTATGTTAGTACGCTCATGATGCAACAACTCTAGGTCTACCTGAGCCTAAAACACCTGAATGAGAAGAAATCATTTCTTTCAACCACTGCTTTGTCTACCTAGAACCAATCATTAGATGATTTCTAGAAGTTTCTCAAGCCCATGCCGAGTCTAAGATATGTGTTCATTAAGAATCTGCCGCATCTAAGCTTAAAAATGCAGCTGAACTTTCACAGGTCTTTTGAAGGGCAAGTCAAGAGCAAGGACAAGGCCGCTCCCGCAAGTTTATACAACTCATTCCTTCACTGCATCTATACTGAGGCCAAAGCAACCCGATGAAGAGTGAAAATGTCACCTCCTCATCTGGCCTGGTTGATGCTAAACATCTGGATGTTACAGAATAAGCCATCGGGATCGTTTTTCTTGCTTTCCTTTGTTCTCTTTTAAGAAATAGTCCTAATAGCTAAATCTGGTTTTTAAACTCTAAATTTCATGTATTTTCCATAAGCTCTTTGAGCGTACTGGTCTTGATTATTCTCTTCCATTAAAAACTGTATAGTAAAGCTCAGAGAGGAAATCGCTAAAATAAAGCTGATAACCACTGAAATAATCTCTGATCCTTCCTCGGAGTCCTCAGATTTCCATTCATCATGGGAAAATGGCCCCACCACAGTAAGGAAAATGCCAACGTGCTAACAGTCATGGACACCAACAACCTACACTTTGAAAAACATTTACTTCTGCACAGTGGCTCAGTTTTACACCAACGGAAATTATAACAACTCAAGGAATTTCCTTTTGTTTAGTTCCTTACAATTATTCAAATGGACTAGAAAGTGCTCTCAGGACACAGCTGACCATAAGGTCAGCAAGTTCTTGTTCAAACTCAGGGTGGAGCCATGAGCAATGAGCGTTCCGGTTCTCTCCACATCAGTGCTCGCCTGGTTGACCTTGCTCCAGGCCTCCTTTAATTTTTCAGGATCTGGTGTGTTTTTCTCTGCTCATTTGAGTCTATTTTAACTTCCCTGGCTACTCTCTTTTCTGCCTCTTGGTTACACCTACAGTGCGCTTACACTTATGGTCATCTACTTACCCCTAAACAAACAAGCACATAAACAAAACAGTGAACCATTGTGTCTCGGGCACTGGGGCAGGAGCATTCTCTCTTTGAGGAAGGTATTATCTCCAGATTATTACAGAGAAATTTAAACTCAAGAAGAGTAAGTCACTTTCCTTCTAAGTGGCCAAGATGGAATTTGAACTCAGATCTGTGGATAGAAATAGCAGTGTAAAATCATGGTTAAGACCTTGGCTTTTGAAGTCAGCAGACCTGGGTGCAAATTTGAATTCTGCCACTTAACTTTCTCTAAATTTAAATCATTAAATTTCTCTAAATCTCACTTTCCTTTTCTGTAAAATTGAAGTAATCACAAAAATGTCTCCATAAGTTTTTGTGATAATGAGAAAATGAATGTAAAGTACTTGGTATGATGCCCAGCATGCTATAAGTTTTCAATAATTATTAGCAACCATTATTAGTATCCACTACATTTGCTATATTCCACCTCATTGTACAACTTCCACAAGAACGTTGCCTTTTCCTGTTAGGCTTCAAACAAAATATGCTAAGTTATCCTACATATAGCAGCAAGTAACAAAGAACCCAAGTAATAAAGACTTTCTTAAACCATAGGGATTTTGATTGCCCAGCAAGAAGTCTGAAAGTAAATGGTCCTATTGTAGGTTTGGTGACCTAATGATAGCATCGTGAATCAGGCTCATCTATTATTTCCCAAGGTTATAAGACAGCTGTCACAGCTCCAGCCATCATATCTACATGTGATAGAATGGAAGGGAAGAGGACGAAAAGAACTTTTTCCTCATGTCCCTCTCTCGTATCAGGAAGGAAAGTCTTTTTCAGATGCTTCCAGCAAACTTTACCTTACATGTCCTTGGTCAAAACTGATTATCCGTCTACCCCTAATCCTGGAAAAGAGAATGAGATTGCCATGGTTGCCTGCAAACCTTTTCTGTAAAGGGCCAGATAGTAAATAATTTAGTCTTTGTAAGCCGTAGGGTCCCTGCCACAACTATTCAACTCTACTGTTGTAGTATAAAAGCAGTCATAGATAAGAGGTAAACAAAGGAATGTCTGTGTTCCAATAAAATTTTATTGACCAGAAGAGTCAGTAGCTAAATTCAGCCAATCTCTCCCTGCCTTAGACCAAACAGGATTCATTGGTGTCACTGAGTATTAGGCTGCCCAGATTAAAACTGGGTTCCATTAACAAGGAAGAAAGGGGAATGGCTGTTTGGCAGGGTATGCCATGGGGATAGTGGTCCCACAGCACTCCAG
>NW_006434369.1:7582401-7622957 GCF_000325575.1 Pteropus alecto
CCAGGGAAATAGGAGAAATTTGAAGTTGTGAGGAGCAGATCTGGAGCTGTCAGGAAGCTAGGGACTACTTTCAAGTAGAGATGCAGAAGGTACACACCATTCAAGGGCTCTCCAGAGTCTACACTACTGGTTCCAAGACCTTAAGTTTACCTGGATGTGTCTAGGGTGTATATACGAGGAACCACGTTAAGGAAGCCAGTCCCAGGCCACTGCCCCTATTATTTTAACCAGAGACCTTTTACTTTTATCTATTCTATATATTGTGTTTCAGTTTAGAGGGGTTTTTTTTTGGTGGGGAGGAGGGCAGAGAAAAATCTCTAATGAAAAAAATTAGAAACCACTGGCCTAGAAGATAAAGATCTAATCTGCCTATATAAACATCCTTTTCTAATTATATCTCCTGTGATTCCACCAGATAAACTCTGCCCCCACGAGACGCTTTTTTCACGTAGACCATATATTTCTCATGTTATTCTACCCTTGTATGTCTTCTTGAGTCTTGCGCCCTAGCTCATCTGCACAGCCACAACGTTTCTCCAACATACAAGGCTCTTTGTTAGTTTAACATACCTATTTTGCACTTAGTATGTGCAAGTCACCAAGTTACATACTTGGTGTGAAAGGGAATATAAAGAAATAAAAGATACAGTCTCCTACCTCATATTTTATAGTTGTACTAAAAGAAAATAAATGAAAGTTGAATATAAAGCGATGAGCATTAGAAAATATACATATTTTTTAAAAGAATGTATACTTCTAAATGAGTTTTACCCTGCCTAGATTCCTTGGAATGTATGTTTTCTAATAAGGCTGCAGTGACTCACCTTTTGGGGGAATTTCCTCCTTTGGAATTATATACAGATCCAGTTTTTAAACTACCAAAGAAAACCGGTCTCATTCAGTTAGAGAGTACCCTATTTCCTTTTACCAAAAATGGTTTCTCTGATGTCGATCACTGGTTTTTTCACTGGACTCCAAATGACTTCTAGATAAACATCATGTCCACCTTCAAAGAGTAGTTGCTAGCACTGAAGGTATTTAATAGATGCACCATAGGTTCTGAAGGTGATTCCTCGGAAGATGCCTCCACTGTCTAGGGCAATGGCCAGACTGCAGCCAGGACCACACCCCTGAAAACAGAGCAGGGGAGGTTCCTCAGCTGGCACCGTCAAAGGAGTTTCTTAGACAGGAACAGTTAGAGTTGGACCTTGAAGTTAGGTAAAATTTGGTTAAGAATACGAGTGAAGATTCACAGATGAGGAAGCATTTTAGTTCTACACCTAGACTCTGAAGTCTGGGTTCCAATCCTGGTTTTGCCATTTACTAGCTGTGGGCCTTACACTATTTATTTAACTTCCATAGTCTCATTATTTCCATTTCTATGAAATGGAAATAATAAGACTATCTCACAAGGCTATTATGAGGACTAAATGAGTAACTACATATAAAACACTAGTAAGATGTGAATGTTTGCTGCTTTCAGTGTTTTTAATTCCTACTTCTGAATGAAATCTCATCGATGGGTTTTCCTGGCCAAAATCAGAGATTCATGAATTGCCTCATTTTTCAGATATTAAAAACTTATTACAATCAAAATTTAAAACTTCACCATCTCATTTATCAGTATTTCTTTCCTCCCACCATCAACTGGAGGATGGCTCACATTTGGGAACTTGTGGTTGCAAGAGAGACATGATCAGTGTTCATTCCTTCTTCTTGGATCTCTCCACCTTCTCCAGTCACTGGCTAGTGGTTCAGGTCTCTCGAAGCCCAAAGAACAAAGTTCTTCAAGGAGGGCTCAATTGTAATTAAGGGTTGTTGGCAGATGTACAAATGCTGGCTCCTTCTCTTGTGGGGTACTTCTGTGGGTTTCTTTCATACCCCCTCCCCCACTGTTGGAGGTCCCCTTCCACAGGCAGACTGAGTTGGCTGGCCACTCACTCTTGCTCCGCAGGTCTTTATTTGTGCTACTTACCCTAAACCTCCCCTGCCAGAGGAAGTTGTTCTACTTAACCAATTCTTAGAAGTAGAGGCTGTTCTAGATACTTCCTTCTCCTGCTACTCCAAACAGCTCTGTGGTTAGGTCAGTACCTGTGTCCCCCAAACTCCAGGAGGCAACAGGTGATTCTGTAGAGCCCTCCTCACTTATCTGGAGGTAAATGAAAAAGCACAACAGGTTAACACCTTATTTTTGCAAAACAAACAAACAAAAAAACCACGATTGTTCACTACTGGCCTCTACTGGGTCCTTAGCCTCCTATCATACAACCTAGAGGTGAGGTATTGTGCTGTACCCCCAGTAATCTCCCAGAGATGCTCTACACCTCCCTTGAGAATGTGAGCAACAGTTATTTGGCACATACTGTTCCTGTCTGAGTCTCAGCAGAAAATCCCACACGTGTGAACTCTGAGCCCCCGCTTTAGCAGCCTGTTACCACTGGATGAGTGTTAGTTTGGAGTAGACTAGGAGCATTGTGGGAAATTTTCTGGAGGGCAGCTTGGGGGCTCAACAGAAAGGGTCTGACCACTAGAGAATAGAATTTGGGCTTCAGGGTGTAGATAATAGGAAGCCAAGGAGTGTTTCTCTTTCCTTTCCCACGGGTAGGTAAGTGCAGCCCCAGTTATGATCTTGCCCTCGACTTCTCTGACCTCTCTATTTCCCAGGGTCAGGTGGGCCCAGAGAGCCCGTAGAACATTTTGTTTAAAGGAGAAAAGGAGAGTGGCAGACATGTGCATTTGCATGTGTGTGGCGGGGGGGAGGGTTGGGGGTGGGGGAAGGGAGAGACAGCAGTAGGGCATATGGGACCAGCCACAAGACAAGGAGAAAAGTGAAAAAAGAAAAAAAAATTCCAGTGAGCCGAGAGAAAAGTCTATCCTGCCACGCCTCACACACTAAATGAGGACGCCTGGCGCCTGCAGCGGGGGTCGAATGAGGTCAGAGGAGCTTATCTCTCCGTGTGCCTGGAATTAAGGGCATCCAGGGACAGCTGCAGAGCGGGAGGCTCCGCGTGTCCTCCTCTCCGTAAGCCGGTCAGGATCTCGGGACTGTGCTGCTGGGGAGGTGGTGGTTTAGATCTTTCACCACAAAAAGGGAGGCTGTGGATTGCTTCTCTGGTGAAGCAGACTCTCAAGAAAAGACACAAAGAATAATTGTCGGATCGTTTGTACATCTCTTTAAGAATCAATTCTCAGTTTAAGATCCCTAAAGCAAAGCAAACAAAACACTCCTGAAAACCTCAACAGACCTGTTTTAATTAGAGACCCCAAATCCTGATTCCGAGTTGGGGACAAAGACGCCATTGGGGCCATGAGGTGCAAATCGCCTAGAGGAACCCCCAAATCGGAGGGCTGTGGACCGGCGACCTGGGAGAACCGGAGGCCCGGGTGTGTTTGCATTCATTAAAACTTTTGCAGGAGGGATGCACTAGCACCGACCGCCCGGCGCGGCTTGTGAGGACCCCAGCCGGGGCACCAACAGCGCGGCACTGCCACCTTGTGGGCATCGGCGGCGACGCCGCGCGGAAGGCACACTCCGCGGGGCGGGCGGCGGAGAACCCAGTGCCCCGCAGGAACGCGCTGCAAAGCAAGAGTCCGCGAGGGCGGGGTCCGGGGGCGGGGCGCGCCGGCGCCGATCACGTGGGTTAGCAACAGGCAACAGCCAATGAGAGCGTGAGTCAGGTGGTGCGTGCTCACCGCCCGCTGGAGAGGCCAGGCCGGGAGTAGAGGCATCCCCGCGTCGGGGCTGAGAAGGGCCGGGGAAGGGAACCGCAGGTGGGAGTGCCTCGCGGTCTGGAGCCCTTTGCTGGGGAGGGGGCGAGCAAGAGATTGAAAATAGCAGAGCGCTTTAAAATAGGACTTTCTCACTCGCACACTCCAAAGCAGTGACCCCGGGGGCGGGGAGTGGCAGCGGGGTTGGAAGCGGAAGAAGAACTGGCAGGGAGCCCTGCCCAGAGACGGGGGCCGGCTCCAGCCACTTGCTGGAGTGCCGGAGACTTGGGACTGAAAATGCCACTTGGATCCGATAAGGATACTAAAACAAAAAGAATAGTGAAGTTCCTGGCAGTCGCCGGTGTGTGTGGGCAACCTCGTCCTTTCTGTAGCAGGTAGCGAAGACGGGCACCATCCTTAGCGCCTCGGAGATCCAAGACTTGGCCCCAGGAGACTAAAGGAGAGGAAAGCAAAGAATTGGGTCAAAAGAGTCAGCTTAGTAGTTGTTTTAATTATTGTATATGGAAAAGCCACATCCAAAAGCACATCTAATGACTTCTACAGTAATCTCACCATGTTGACACAAACCTGCCCACCCCTGAACACAGAGAAGAAACAACACAAAATTTCCGAGGTATGTCCCAGGACATGGGCTAAACCAGGACCAACGGAGGCAAGCATGATTGCTATCAGGTTCTCACTCTTCCAGTTACATATTCTTCTCTCTCTCTCTCTCTCTCTCTCTCTCTTTTCTCTGACATCGCTCTGGAGCATCAGTTGTTTTATACTCCGATCCAATTAAATTTTGACACCATTGCAGAAGTAGTTTTTGAAACCATTTCTTAGGATTTGTTCTGAACCTAGAGGACAGTTCTTAGCTATATCATTCCTGGGCAAATGTTCTCTTTTATAAACTAGCTACCTTACAGTTTCGTTTAGTTTGTTTGTCCCCCTTGTGTTTTCTTCCTCTGAAACGAATACTGGGAGCAGATGGTCTCAGAAGGGCATCTAATACATTGCCCTCCCTCAAGGCACTTTGAAGGACTATAAACTGACCCTATTGTAAGGTCAGACGAGAATATCTCAACCTGCAGGATCTAGCCATTCTATTCTTAAAGTTCCCTAGGGAAGGGTGATGTACAGTTCTCTTTGATAACCTACTACAAATGCTAACCACTCTGGATAAGATGTAACAAAAACTTTCTGATCTCAGGTTTTATTTGTTTCTATTTTAGCTCATTCCTGGTCAGGCAACCCCAGAGGGCAGTTGAACATCTGCCCAGCAGCTTATGGGCAGGATGTGCATTTCCCTCTGTCAGGAACAGAGGTCAGTGGTGCCAGCTGCCACTGGGAACTTTGCCTGGTACCTAGGTACCGTAGGGAGTCACCAGGACAGCTCTGAGTAGGTGATCCATTCTGTGCCATATTTTCTTCCTTTATTCCAACACCACCAGATGAGTTTTTTGATTCATTCAGTGAACAGGCCTTGTGCACTTACTATGTGTGGAAATATCTACTATGCTTGATAGTTATGTTTATGCAAATTTGACATAGTATTAGATTTTTAAACATATCATACTCCAGTTCTTGACCAGCAAAAGGTTTTGAAGATATCATGAGGATTCAAGAAATATTTATTGAGCTTTAACTAGGTGCTGGACCTTTGTTTAGGTACTGGAGATGTGCCTTCACAGCAAGGAACTTGCATAATGAAATGGGCTCACAAGGAAAGGAAGTGAGAATAGATCACCTGTTTCCATATTCCAGGAATAAGTCACCTACCCCACACTAATTGACTGTTACTCTCTTATTCTGTTCCCTCAAATTCCTCCCTTTTGGTTCTTCATTCTTTGGGGGCACTACGGTCACCCACATGTTTAATATTAAATAATGTGATGAGATGGGAAAGTACAGGCTAGGAATAAGAAACATATACGTGGTTCCAGCCTTGGCTCCGCCACTTGATGAAATCCATAACTTTCTACAAATCTCTTAAGATTTGAATCTTAGTTCCCCCATCCCTAGAATGGAGTTGTTCTTGCTTTGCAACCCCACAGGGTCAGATTCAAGGCCACAGCTTTCTCATATATAAATTGAGGGGTTTGAAATAGATTTAAAGTTTCAAACTTTATTTGGAAGTGGATTCATCTTTTAAAACAAAATTCGATATAAAACTCCGACACATAAAACAGACTCGTTCTCATGGTCCTAAGGGAGAAGGCTCTGAGTCCCACATACTCTTCTCCTATCTGCAGAAGGCCCCAGAGTTACCTTTGCAGAACCCTAGATGTTCCACTGAACACAATGTGAAACTCGATGTGCTAGATGATTATTTTATAAAGTACCTTCCAGTTCTAAAATTCTATAAATCATCTAGCATTGCATATTTCTATGATGAGAATTAACCCATTTTCTTTATTTATTATGTTGTGGGAGATAGGCACCAGCTTTACTGAAACCAAAACACATTTCATTACTCTCTGCCTATTTGTGAAGCCAGTCTTTCTGCCACAAAATGAAATTAGATTTTGATGGAGCATAGTATTGTGTAATGAGTAAAACACCAGACTGAGCGTGATAAGACACGAGTTCTAGCCCTGGCCCTACTTTTAACTACCTCCACAACCTCGATCAAGTCAAGAAACTTTACTCATCTATCCAAATCTATAAAATTAGGAGGTTGAGTGACTTAGTAATCATAAACATGGAACTATTTCTGGACTCCACGCCAGAACGAGTTTCTTTAAATTAAATAACTCTTTCAAATTTCACCCTGCCTACAAGCCAGGTCACTCCATCAAACTCTCTTCAAACTATATACTCACCCTATTTAGAGAGGAAAGGGAGGGAAAGAAGACAAATTAGGTTGTAAAAGACACCACCAGGACATCGAGCTAGAAATATCAACTGTATCATTGTTTTGTTTGCACAGGTGGTTGGAGCCCACAGTGTGCCTTGACCCCAATTCACCAGGCGGAAGCCACATCTCTGCTAGGCTTTAAACATAGTATGAGCGTTCGTGAGGGCAAACCAGAAAATCTCAGAGTTTGGAGAATTTTTAAAGGATACAGTGTGGGTTAAGGACCCAGGACTTGGGGTTGGACCAAAAGGCGTGACCTCTCAAGGGACAGACAGCATGATTCATTGCCTTCAAGTGTGCATGTCCTGGGAAAAGGCAACAGGCCCTGCCTCGGAAGCCAGGGAACTCTAGGGGTGGACACAAGAACAACAGCTCTGGTCATGGCTGTGACTTGGTTATAAGTTAACTTTATGGGTCACTGAGTGTCTGGAAACAGACTATAAAAAGAAGAAAGGGTGGCCCAAGCAGCTTTGTGTTGGAAATGGCTGTGACCAGTTGCTTCTGGAAGAGAGATGTATTGATGGCAATAAAACTTGATGGGCTCAGCACTTGTCTGTTAAGGCTGGAATCGGAAGTAAACTTTGGACCTAAGTAATTGGTATGAAGCTGTGCTTAAGAGTGGGAGCAGAGGGAATTTTATTCCAAATGGGAAACAATATGGTATCCAACCGATGCACACGATCCGCCTTCTTTTGTGACCTCTAATCCCACAATCCTATGGCAGGCAGATCTAGGTTAATCCCACAGTTCAAACGAGTTGGTACAATTTAACTTTCACTATACTGATTTAAAAAACAAAAACAGAAACAAAAAATTTATTCTTGGAACAGCAGAACATTTAAGGTAAAAATAAAACAGCAACCTTTGATTGTTGCTTTCCTTAATTGTGGCTATTTTGAGGTAAACAATGAATTGTCTTTCATGTTAGCTTTTATCCAACCATCAACTCTAACTTCAGCATTCTTCAGTTAGTCAACGTTATTTATTAAACACATACTTGCATATAATCTGGTGTTGCAGAGCATGCCATCAAAAGTTGTAGGCAACAAAAAATAAGATTACGCCAGAAATATTTTTTAAAAATACACATCATTTTTTTTACTTGATTTTTTTTCAAGGTTTGGGGAAGGCACATTGTAAATTTGATTCAAAGTGCAATGTAGAAAGTCATTGAACTGAGTTTCAGGAGGCCAAAGAGCTAATCTTAGCTATCATAATCTATAACTGTGTGGCAATCAGAACATAACATTCACATCTCTGAGTCTCAAGTTTGTTCATAAGAAAAATGAGGGAAGATAAATTGGATCATATTCCATATCACAAAGCGTAACTGTAATAATGGCTAATGTTTACTGAGTAAAGCACTTTGCATTCTTTATCAGTATTCCTTGTAACAGCCCCATGATGTATGTATTATTATTTCCCGTACTTTTCCGATAAGGAAACTGGGCTTACAAACGTTTTGAAACTTGCCCAAGGTCACAAAGTAAGTGGTAAATCTGACATTTGAATCTAGTTTTCCCCCAGCTCCCAAGCTTCATTCACCTATTTTGCATTAGTGAACTATCTTAGAGTTCATCCAGAAAGGAAGCTACCTAAATTTTTCCTTCTATCAAATTTTCACTTTGACTTTCTCGGAGCTGCTAATAGAGATTACGCCTACATTGGTTACTATTTTCTAATCTTTAGAGAGTCATCCATAAGTGGTTGCTGAAGCAGAAGAGGGCAGAAACATCTACCTGGAGAGAGGGAGGTCCTTCATAGGACAGTTTGCCTACCGAAGTGAGGACTGAGTAGGAGATTAGACTTTTGGCCAGTGACCATGACATAGCATTCAGAATCCAGGAGGCAACAGTTCCCCAGAAAAGACCTAGGTAGGCGTGCCAATGGGAATCCGATGATGCCTGACTAAGACCTTCCTGTTACTTCTCCTCACATACACGTTAGACCAAGCCTGGCTTCTAAATCTCCCAGCAGGTGTTCAGTTATCACAATGCCATGCACACAGCTAAGCATAGCTAAGAAATAACAATGGAACTCTCTTTCTCAAGAAGCTATGGTGTCCAGAATGGGGGGCGAGGAAGCCCAACTTGGTTCCCCCACAATGGGGTCCTTCGCGGGTACCTGCAAGGTGTCCATATGCTCCATCACATGAAACACTACGCCCTGGAATGAAATGATCCTGCTGATGCAAATAGAATCCCCACAGACTTTAGGGGAATGTTTGGTTTCCAAAATGTTTAAAATAAAAAATAGCAATTTATACAGGGAGGGATGATCATAATCCAGAGATGGATTGCACGCAGTTCCTGGCTCTCGGAAAGCCCACTGTCTCGTGGGGCCTACCACGGCTTCTTTCCCCTTAGAATATCTTGGGTGAGTCCAGTTACCCCAAGACCGAAAAAAATAAGAGAGATAAGTATAATTTTTTATGTACACAAATGATTAACATGGATTTAATGGATTAAATAGAAAATAATCAGTTGAGGAATGTCGACCTCAAGAAACCACAATTTGTCTTGAAAATACTGAAGCTGTCAGAAACAATAAAAAATAATCTTACCCATTTTCAAGAAAGAGGAAGCAATTATGCATATTCTCAGACTAAAATGGAAGAGTTAATTCTCCATTATTTGTTTAGATTAGATTAATCTTGAATCTGTATGGTGGATATAAATTACGCTTCCTCCAGTAAATTCAATTTTGCATTTAAAGATGTACTTCTCCTCCGATCTATTTTTAGTTGCTTAAAATCTGCCCCACATTTTGCTGACCACATGTATATTATATAAACCCCCTATCAGCTCCCTGCGGTGATAATTACTATTTGGGACTGTCTCTGGAGGAATAAGTGAATATTCCAGTGGAAAGAACTCTGACTTAGATGCTGGAAGACTGAGAATTGATTTCAGCTCTGCCCCTAACTAGATGTGAACTTACAGACAAATTACTTCACCCCTCTAGTTCTGTGGAAAGCAAGGGAGCAAAATTAGATATCTTCCTAAGATTCCTTCTAGCTCTAAAATTCAGTCTTTGTCTTACTCTCATGAACAAAAGCAGGGATTCCCTCCAGTATGAGAACACTGGATCTATTGGGAAAAATGATAAAGGAGCCTCGGAACTGGAGCCTGATTCAGGGGCCTCGGAAGCAAGCATGTGAAAAACAGGCAGGGGGCAAAGGCTGCTGCCTAATTCCCAGGAAGCTCCCTAAGTAGATTCCAGGTAGTGGGAGCTGTTCCTGGTTTCATCCCAGAGCACATGTGAAGATTGGTGCAGTGGGATTCTTTGGAGTATGACCTTGAGTAGAGCCATTTATCGTCCTCTGATTCAGCCAGGAATACCGTCATCAAGAGAAGGGATAGTTGTGTTTTATTTTTGTTTTTGTTTTAAATGCAACAAGAATGAGGAGTTCAACAAAGAATGATACCTCTGGTGAGGAGAGACCCATCTTCTATCCTAGTGGCAATAGAGGCCACTGGCAGGGCTCTTGCGCCCCCACTTGCAGTGATGGGAGCAGTAAGTCAATATGTGCAGCGGCAGCAGTCTGGCCTCTTGGACAAACTGATCCCTTGGAAATGCATCTCTGTTGAGATGAGAGATAGCAGCAACAGTGGAAGCAGCCACAACCAAAAAGGCTGACCCAAGAAAATGTTCCAATTTCAAAGGAACATAGGAGCCCTCCAGATTCCAGTGAGTCTGCACATGGATGATTCATATACAATGCTTGTTCTCATTTCCCCTATAGTTAATGTTCATGAGAAGGGATTTACGTTAAAGCCAGAGTCCTCTCCAGCCACCCACCAGCTGGGCCAGGCATCCCCTCCATATTGTTATTCCACACAAGGGCTTATCCATAGTTTCTCACAGTGTGGCAACTGGCTTCACCAAGAGTGATTGAATGGGGGTGGTGAAAGGAGGGAGGGAGATAAAGGAGGGGAGAGAAGGAGAGAGAGAGAGAGGAAGAGAGAGAGGAAGGGAGAAGGAGGGAGGGGGAGGGAAAGAGAGAGAGAGAGAGAGAGGGAGAGAGAGGGAGAGAGAGAGAGGGAGAGAGAGAGAGGGAGAAAGACAGAGAGAGAGAGAGAGAGAGAGAGAGAGAGAACACGCCAATGACAGAAGCCACAGTTTTTCATAGCCTAACCTTGGTAGTTAAATATCACTGCTCCTGCCATATTCTCTTTGATTGCACGGACCAACTCTGGTACAGTGTGAGAGAGGTTACGGTGTGTGAATACTGGGCGTGAATACCAGGAAGTGGAGATTGTAAGGGACTATCTTGAAGGCTAGCTACAGAAGCTACTGTGGGGCCTTCTGGACCCTCACTTTCTTAGGTCCAGACATCTTACTGGGTTTTTCCTCTGTCTCCTTTACAATGATCTCTTCCTCAAAACAGTGGACTCTTCCCCATGATCCTTGTCTTCTGTCGATTCCTATGGGATCTCACCTACCCCATACGGGCATTTCCAGAGGCAATTCTCTAAGAGGAGTTGTTAGTAAATCACTTAAGAAATGGCAAGTTTTTTTAATCCTGTTTTATGGTTTATGAATGTGTTTATTTTTCTATTGGTCCGTGATAACAAAAGGAAAAACTTTAAATAATCATAAAGCACTGACTGTTCCTTAAATTCTTCTCCCCACTTTCCCCATCCCCTCCCCAAAATCACAGTGCCCTTTTCCTGTGAGAACTGTTTACTCTTTGGAAGCTAGTAAGTTAACTTGTCCCTGTGTACGTTTTCCCCTCATGTTTCCCATGCCTCATTCTATCCAAGCTCTGTGGAAAGATCACATGGCTCTTAAATTGGCCGAATCTGGGGAGTGAAACCAGAGAGTAAATGCCCATCTATGCCAAGAGGGGATATCGTGAGTTTCGTTCATGCTAACATAAATGGAGGAGAGTGGGCAGGGCCAAGTCATTTTTGTGAGACGCTTCCTCATGAACATGTTGTGAGAATTAAATGAAACAACACAGACAAAGTGCTTAGAATGGCACCTTGTACCAAACAAGCGCTTGATAGCTGTTAACTCTTGTTTTTAGATAAATGACACAGATGTACATAAGCTTTGGTTATGAAGGATTATTATGTCAATGCCATTCACAAATTTAGATTGTTATAAAATCTTATTTTCCTCTCACTACCTAAAATTACCAATAATTTGGTATAGATTTTCCAAGGAATACCTTTATTTTTTTAATCCACAAAATTCCTTCTGTTAAGAGAAAAGAAGACATACATTGAGAGATCACTGATCCACAATGTCCAAGACCTCTTTTTTATGTATGTATATATTTACCCAATATTATTGAGCATCTACTAGGTTCGAGGCACTATTCCGGGCACCAAGCACACAGGGAACGAAGACATCCAAAATTCTTGCTCTCGTGGAGTTTATATTCTAGTAGGTACAGACTGGCAATAAACACATAAACAAATATATGCGTTAGGGCTAAGAAGAAAAATGAGCAATGAAGCAGAGTAACAAGATATCGTACTATATTAGATCAAGTAGTCACAGAAGGTTTTTCTGATAACCCATCCCTACATTAACTTTATTTTCAGAATTTAGACATTTTGGCTCCAAAGAGTACAATAATTGAAAAAAGATGTTTTACCGGGTAAAGAATGGCATGTAATATGAGAAATGAAAGTGGTAAGAAATAAAGGAGTTAAAAGGGTATGCCTTAAAAAACTTTATCTATAATACACACATGTCATTTGAATATGCCACAGAATGTATTAAAAATCTGTCATAATTCTGCATCCATCGACTTCCTCTGGGTTTACCTTAAAACAAAAATAACATGTTAAAAAGAAATCCCAAAATATTTAGTGATGGAAACAAAATGAATATATTTCATTTTTCAATTCTTGCCTGGAAAATTGGAATATTCAATGTACACTCACTTCCTTAAAAATGGCCTAAATGAGGGGGAAAAACATGTTATAATAAAAAATATATGAATTTTTTCTTCACTGGGATATTCTTATTGATTGCACATGGAGGAATGGCAAATTCAGTTATCCTCAGAAGGTGTCGTTGCATTTGTAGATAGAAGGGGAAGAGGAGGCAACACAGCTCTTTTGCAAAGAACTATCTGTATTATTGGTTGACCCTTCCTATGCCTGTCTTTCCAAATTTCTCTCTCAACCTCTTTATCTGATGCGCAGTACTGAATGTACTGCATTGTTCTCTGAGATTTGTGAGCTTTTCACAAGATTAAATGGCCTCTAGTAGAGTAATTTTTTATCTGCCCGTACCACTCACTCTACCCATACTGAATCACCACGAGGTTGCTCTCTTGATGGGCCCATCACCACACACCATGTGCCTTAGCAAACTGTTCTTGATATTGATATTTAAACACACACACACACACACACACACACACGAATGAGGGCATTAAATTTCCATCATTTGGCATTTTCCTGTGTTTAGACATCTATATAAGCAACCAGCTATAGTATTATTTCTATCATGTTGATCATTTTATGATTAACAAAGCCCTCTCCTATGCTTCAACTCATTTAATCTTGTGAAAAGATGGAGGTTGGACTTGCTAGCTAATCACCAAAACCATTTCCTTTTGTCCCTGGACACATTGCTAGAACATTTCCCAGCATCCCTGACACTGAGATGTGACCATGGACTGAGCCACTTCCTGGCCCATAAAGACTTCCCACAGGAGTTCCTCTACACTCTTTTCCTTTCCACAGCAAACCTGTGGAGATGGAGAAGCCACAAGATGGAGTTTGGGTCTCTAAATTTCCACATAGAGTAGTGTTACCTGAGGATTAGAAAGACCCATTTTGGGAAAAGAAAAAATAAGTCTATTGCATTACACTATAGATATGTAGGGATTTTCTGTTATAGTAGCTAGCATTGCCTTAATAATGCATATTTCTCCAGTGCTTTATTACTAACACAACAGCTTTATCTATTTTATCTTATATGAGAAAGCTGAGAGCAAGTACTATTTTTTATTATTCCTCCTTTTCAAATTGGGCAAACTAAGGCTCAGAGAAACTCTGTACCAAAGGTCACAGAGCTGTTAAGAGTTGGAGTTAGGTATTAGATTTAGGTCTAGTCATACACAAACACTGTGGTCTTTCCTCTAAACTATGATAATTTCACAAGGTGTTAGCAGTTACATTGATCTTAACCTCCTAGGTCATTCTGTAGGTACTGCATTGCATTGAGGGAGATTCTTTATCAATATGCTTTTGTTGCTACCTTTTTTTCTGGATCTGAAATGAATAATTAAACTTATTATGCAGTCACTTGCTCACTGCCTGTAGGGCTGTGTGAATAGTATTATCCCATTGGTCTTTGGTAGGATGCCATCTACCTCTAGCTAGGCAGGTTCCTAGACTTTTTTCTTTCCAAAATCCAATAGAAACAAGTCAATCCTTTCATTTTGTCCCACTTTAAAAGAAAATGCTTGCATCCTTTAAATAATCATTGAAAAAATATTCAATGCCCACTAGATGCAAAGCACTGTGTATGATGCTGTAACGGCTTTAAAAATAAATAAACAAAACACATAGCATAGTGGCTAAGAGGGTAGAAAGTAAGCAGTGCCTGAATTTAAATTCTAGTTCTTCTATTTACTAGCTGTGTGACCTTGGACAAGTTACTTAACTTCTCTTTTCCTATGTTTCCTGACCTATGGAATAGGGATACTGTTAGTACCTACTTATGAAAATGTTATGAGGAATAAATGAAACAATGCATAAAGCGCTTAGTATAGCACCTGGCACCAAGTACATGCTCAATAGCTGTTCACTGTTATTCTCAGGTAAATGGAATAGATGTAACTAAGCCTTGGCAGTGAACAATTATTATATCAGTGCCATCCACAAACTTTACCTGTTTTCAGAGTCTATTTTCCTCTTACTCTCTATAATTACGTATATCTTGGTGCAGTTTTTCTCAAAACGTAAAAATCTCTTCTCATCGTGTCCTAGTGATTTTCTACTCTAAAATCTTTTCTGTAATCAGGCACTAAGGGAAGAAACACACACACACACACACACACACACACACACACACACACACTCTTTTTATTTTTTCCTGTGCCAGGCACTACACTAAACACCTCTAGGTTTCTGGTTTTGTTATGTTGTGTTTAACCTTCTCGACAACTCAATTTCCCATTTGCAGATGAAGCCCCCGGGACTTCAGGGAAGATAGTAACAGACTTGGCACTCAAAACCCGTTCTATCCCCCTCCAAAGCCTGAGCCCCCAGCCCTTAAGCTGGTCCCCCAGCTGGCCAGCTCTGTGATTCTAAGCTAGTCTGATTAAAGCCCCAGAATTTCACAACCTTCTAAGAATACTGTCGAGAAAGAAAAGATAGCATTTTTTTAACCCGCCTCTGAATCTAGGAAATAAGGGGGCCTTGACATTAACAAGGCAGCTTCTTTCCAAAGTGCAGAGGAACCTTGAAAAGGGTATTTTAATCATGGGTGTCATATTTTATGATTGTGTCTGTTTGTATTTAGTGTACTTGTTATCCTTGATGTTTTCGCCCCGAGGATATCCAACTGAACAAAATTGCATACATCTTTGTGGATTACCCTTGCTGCATCCATAAGTTATCTGCCCTTTTAAAATAATTTGCACTAAAACACCAAGTGTTTTTTCTAATGGGAATAGACAGCTAGTGTTTTTTGATGCAAATGACTTCTCCCCACTTTCCCCCCAGCCCAGAGCTAAATCAGCAGCAGCAACGGAGGGCTCTGTGCTTCCAGAAGCAATTTAAGCACAGCAGTTGGGAACTGCATAGTGACTTTAAGCCCCCTGCTTGATGTTAGGGAAGGCTAAATGAGACATCGGAAAAAGATGCGGTGTGATGAGCAGAGATGTTTTAAGGGCACTTATTATAATATCGCCTCTCTTGTTTTTAAGAAACCAGCTTCCACTCAGGCAGTTTGTGATTGCGTGCAAAGATTAAACTGTTAAGTACGGAAAATCATAAGCATAATCTATTGTATCACAGGGTTTCATTTTCTCCTAGAGGTAACATGTTGGGCTTTTTTTTTTTTTTTTTTAACTTTGATAGTATTTCTGAACTCCATCCATGGTAAAAATTAACGATTCAGTTTTAACTTATACTGCATGCTGGCACTTAAGTTTATGATGTTATGAGTTTCTAAGTGTGTATATTTAGCTACTTTTATCTAAATAAAGAAGCCAAATCTTGGTTCAATATAATAATAGATTTGAATATTTAAGTAGAAAAAGGGAAATAAGCCCTACACCCAGAAAGAAAACTTGCCACCTCTTAGCTGAAAATAAATATATTTCTCACTATAGTCCTTTTTTTTTTTTTAACATATAACTGACTTTGATAGAAAAACATGTAGAAAAGAGCTATTATACGACTAATGAGATATTTGAGAAATGGGCTCTGCAGGCAAAAGGCAGCCCATGGAAAGAATTATGCATGACTTTAATTGTTGTTAGGATTATAATTAATAATTACGGTTAGTTCTTCAGCAGTAATTGCTTCAATGTCACTTCCAGCAAAGTTCTGGCCAGAGCACCCAGTACAGTGGGCTCCCTGCCTATTTAGCAGTTGGACAGCACAGTTCCTCTGTGGTGGGAATGGAGACAAGTTACCCTGGGAACCCCAGCTGGGGAGATGTTAAATCATTTGCAAACCATTAAATGATCTGCACACTGGTGGAGCCAGGAGTCCCAGAGCAACTTTCTCATGCATTCCACACGCCAGCCTCCCATGCATTCCACACTGACCTCGTGTCCACGCTGGAACACTTCAGATCCTCCTGAGAACAGCAACCTGGCCTTGCAAGACACAGACCTGCCACCTCGGCAGCGGCTGCTCTTGCAACATCCGCCTTCAGTCATTCTGGCACCTACTAGAATTCTACACCCTTGTCTCCTCAGCAAATCCCACTGTAATCTAGTGGTTCTCAAGGTATGGTCTACAGAGTACCCGCAACATGATCACAAGGGGGAATGTTGAAATGCAAATTCTTAAGCCTTGCCCCAGACCTATTGCATTGCACCCTCTACAGGCCTGGGAAAACCCACTTAATGGGCAGCTTCCTGCCTTCCCCTGATTCTAATTCTGATTCCAATACATGAGAACCACTCTAGTAATCCTGAGTCATTTACCTTTCTATCTCAGACTTCTCTCACTCCTTCTTTTTCTTCTCTAACATCTCTTTTTGATAACTCACGAGAATTCCCGAAAAGAACACGATGAAGACTCTAATTGTCTCTGGTTCTCCCCTAAAAGCTTTCTTTCTGCTCAGCGTCACTCCTTAAACTCCTTTCCATGAGCAGACTCAGGGTATTTTAAATTCTACCCTTCTCCTCTCCCACTTTAAAAGCAAATGCTTGCATCTTTTGAATAATCATTCTCACTGTCCTCTCTTCTAAACCCTTTGGCATAATGACAATCAGAATACAAACCCAGGCTTTCCTCCTGCTTTCAGGAGGCCGAGTCTCTGGGATCAACCAACACAGCTTCCTGCCAGGAGACGATGCCTGCTACCTGTCCCTTCTTACCTCATACCACCGCCACATCATGCTTCAAGTGGTAGCCTCAGCTCTCTCTGGGCCATTTCAGTATATAACCCCAAAAGAAGAATAGGCTTTGCGTTAGGATCAGCGTATGAGAACACCGAATGTGTGATTGTGCCAATCTGATATCGACTCTGAGTGTGGTCCTGTCTTCAGTTACACATAGACTACAGACAGCGAAGGAAGTTCTATTGCTGGCAATGAGAGTCATGTTCTTCTGGACTCTCCGAAACAGTCCATGTGAGATGGACAGATGCCTTCTCGGGATTGAGTCCCCAGAGAGATTTCTATCTCTAGGTCATGAAGATGGGAGAGCAATCTGGCTGGCTGGATCTTCTCAAACCTCTCCAGGCCCCTTGGGTGACAGGGGCAAAAGAAGTTCAAAGGATGGTCATCGACTTGTTTTAAAAAAATGCTTTCAGCCCGCACATGAGTAATGAATTTTAAGATCTATAAATTTTAAGATTAAGATCGTTCCCACTTTTGTCTTTGTTCCCAGGGCTAAGACTCCACTGGCTCTATGAAATGGAGTTGGAGGAGAGAGCCATCTGCGTTTTGGCACGCGAGGCAGGCCTCGGTGCATTCCATTTGGTTTCTGGAATTGCGATACCCACCACCCCAGAGAGAAATTTTTTTCCTTTATGGAATAGAATCCTTACTATTTTTCATACCAGTCCCATGAGATAAAGAGAAGAAGACTGACAAAAAGGTTGAGGGTCTGAAATTTGACCTCGCATTCTACTCGGGATGAGATGAATTATGTAGGAGAGATTTTACAGTGAGCTGTTTCTGACCCAAATAGCAAACGAATATCCATCCTCCTTTCTTGCTCCCATTGCTTAAGCAAAAAACAGCTGTGTGCAGCAGCTGGAAGAGTGGTTCCGACCTTGTTTTATCCTATTTGATTCCCACTGGCTTTTATGTTTTCCATAAATGATTGAAGAAAAGTTCTCAGTTGGAAATAGCAATAAAATCTTCCATAAATTCCTGGTTAGCACCAGCTTTAGGCAGCTCACTGGATTCTCACTCTGCAGAGTCCCGAGGTCTATGAAGCCTGCCTGGCCAAGAAGAGAGCCTAGATTCCATCAAAGAGCGAGCTCCACGGCCAGCGCCTTCTCTTGGCCTCCCTGGCAAACAGCACATATGTAGTTTCTCTTTTCTGCCACGGTCTCTGTTACGACCCCTCCAGATTCCCTTTGGTTTCTGCACCTCATTTCTCCATTTATTAAACGAGGAGAGTTATAGTATCTGCCTCTAAACACCCAGGATGGTGCTTAGCATACACTGCAGATTCTTTTTCATGTGTCACTGAAACAATTACTGCCTAAGAACTATTATTAATCATTCACTTAACATATAATAATGAAACTAATGAAATTTATTCAGAGGCTGCGGTAGGCATTTTAGTTATTTGTGTTGTTTAGTTCTCAAAACAGCCCTGTAAGGTCAGTATTGTAATTCCATTGTATGGAAGAAAAAAAATAAAGTTTTGCAAATTTAAGTAATGGACCCAGCGGCTCTCTACTTACGAATGGTGAAGCAGGGGCTGTACTCAACAGAACCTGTGCTCTTTCCAACATTCAACGAAATCCAGTATTTAGGACCTGTTGTGCTTTTAGGATGATGGGCGTTCAGGAGAGATGAAATGAGAAGGGCTCAGTTCTCACAGAGTCGCCGTAACTCTCGCATCCTTAAATGGTTGGTGATAAGGTTGTTGGAGGGATGTAATAAGAGAGCCATGCTCAGCTGCCTGTCAACTCCCTTGAAGGCAGTTTCCTGGCCCTCTGTTTATGTGAAGTCAACCTGCCCGAATCCTCTCCCTGCACTGGGACTGTTAATACTCTCAGCTTTATTTATATCCATTGGTAAAGCAAGAGCTCTACCAGACCAATTGCCTATCAAATTGGTTTGGAAAATTCATGCCCTACTTGGATATAAACCTTTTCAGAAAGCCTGACTGGAGGATTACTGTGACCAAGAGCCCAATGTCTGAAAACTGAACAGAAAGAAAACCAACACTCATCAAGCATTAACAAAACTGAAAAAATCACCCCCAAAGTTGATTCAGACTCTATCCAGCCTCCAGCTCTACTGCTCATGGGCATTAAAAGCCACCCTACCTTCAAAGAGTGAGCAAGAGTTTGGGTCTTCTAACATGTGCCTCCCTATCACGTCTCTAGGGTCAGATTTGGTGATAATTTGATTTCAACTAATAACGACATAAGGGGATTTTGCAAATTTATAATTTCCAAAGGGCACATCAGCTGATATTCTATAAATTTCTTAACTCCATTTCTTTCATTAAGGAGCTGTTTTTGCTCCCAAGTGGGTCATTAGCTTTTCCCCCATTTTGATTAATTTAATTCATACTATCAACTGCTACTGAAGATTGTCTGAACTGATGGAAAACTTTAAGTTCTTGCTTTTACTCAGTTTTTCAGCAGAAGAAATCCTGTCAATTCCTATAATGTTTAAAGGATTTTAAACGTGTTTCCTATAAAATTTTCCAAAACTAATAAACGAAGGGTGTTTTGCATTTCCCTAGGGTAATCTTAACCTCACCACAAAATTTAAGGCCGAATTTTATCCAGTTGAGGCTCTTTTAATAACCCAATGCCACGGTCCTAACTGAACCAAACCAGAGTTTATCTCTGCCAAATATTTTTCTTCCCCTCTACTATTGCCTGCTATTGTTCTCTTTTGAGCCAAGTTAAAAAGTTTACCTTCTGTTCTTTGGCAAAAGAGGCCACAGACACGGGGATAGAGAATTTCACTGTCGAATCTGTAAATTCCGTATAACCTTCTGGAAATAATGGAATGAAATCATTTTAAGACCTTTCCCACTCAACCCAAAGTTTTCTGAGCGGTGTGCACAAGGAAGTATAAATGAGAAGGTAAGATGGTTTTCTATGTGACTGATTAGAAACTGAACATTTCTAAATTAGTGCTATTTTTTCCAGAAAAGGGAAATGGAGAATGAGATTGAAAAGATGTCTATTGTGAAACTGTCTTTAAACCAAGATTTCAACATCCTTTCCAAACGTTTCACAGCAAGTAAAACAGTGCATCTCTTCTCCTGTCAGGAAGCCAAGCCACACTGATGCACCCTGGAAGACGAAAATAAAATGGGCAGATTGCGCCATTTCTGATTGCTCTTCATGGAAACGTTAACAAATAATGGAATTTGTCAATATCTACTTTAGCACGAATCATATCTCATTCTTCTCTCAGTCTGATGAGATGGGGCAGTGGGAGGGACAGGTAAGAAGCGAACCTGAGAAGTAGAAAGAACAGGGCAATGTCCACAAACTTGGGTGTAATCAACTCAGGTTGTGGGAACCAATAAAAACATTCTTAGGCCCAGATATAAATATTGTGTCCCTTTCTGCCAGGCATTGTAGTTTATTACAGGAACCATGGTTTCAAAATTCACAGGCAGTGTTATAAATTTAAGGACATAAGTTGGAACCCTTCCCATTCCAATAAGCAGTCGCAGGTGTGGTTTTCATGAAATTGTATATTTAGGGAGGGAGTGGTTGGGAGAGAGAAGGGACAATTGCATGTTCTAAGCAAACTGTATTTGCATACACATTATGCATGTACCCAACACACACTTGTGCAAAGATGATTAAATATGTTCTGTGTTGGCAGCCTCTTACCGTGTTTCCTTAAAGCAGGAATAGCAAATAGGTTTTCTTGCATTCCAAGCCCAATCAATGTGCAGTGGCTATCTGCAGTGGTATGTTGAGAAGAATTCAGAGGTCATATCTGGGTTCATTCAACAGTTTTTATCTCGTGCCTACTATTTCCCATGTACCATACAGGGCTGCTACATTTTATTACTTCATAGGGAGGGGGGTACACTTCTCATAGAGTTGGTTGGGTATACCTAGTGCCTCCTGGAGGGGTACAGCATATCAGCCCTGACTCTGAGGCCCAGGGAACTCGGATAGATTTAGAAACAGTGTAGCGACCAATTAGTATTGTCTCCAGGGATTACACAGCATGGGAGGGCGGCAGTGGAGAGGAGGTAAGGTATGTTACAATGTTTGTGTCATATATTTGTCATCACTGATATAGAACCATCAGAAATGTACTCATCTTTCCACATTACCAGTTAACACACTTCTTGCATCTGCACAATGCAGTGTTGTGTCATTAAACGTTTACAGTTGAGACAAAGCAATGCAGAAGGTAATGATAAAAGAACTGTCTTCCTTTAATGTAATGGAAACAGAAAAGGGTCGTTTCGGTACTCCTGAATGTTTTGCCATCATTTTTAAACAAGACACAGGCATATTGAAATTCCTTATACTCTGAATTCCACATTCTTCTTTCTATTCCCAAGTACCTGTTCACTTGAATATCCTTTTAGCTGTTCTTACAAGCTATTCACTGACATCCATTGCATACTAGAGTGGAAGGAACCTCAGGGCTTTCTGTGGGTCATTCTGCTGCCTTTGGCAGAGTTACATCCAGAGCATGAGGGTCTATTTCTCCCTGACAGAATTCCAGGTGAAGAGCCCCACAGCCAGCCTGCAGGCTTCAAGCCTCTCTCTTCTTTACAGTATTTGAAAGAAGTTCCTTCAGAGGTGGTGGCTGGGCTATGAGAGAGTGAAGACCATGAACATTAGAATATTCCAAACTTCTCCCAAGTCTTCTTTCTATAGGTTAGTTGGAGGAGTAAAGCAGGCCAATGCTTGCTTTAAGGAAGAGAATACATGAACTCGAAAGCAGGTCTCAACCTGAGCCCATTAATTGCTACAGGTACTATAATTTCCTCTGCTTTTTCCTAAGCCTACTTAAAAGCTATACATATGAAGAGGCCCAAAAAGTTATTAGAAGTTCTTCTTTTTGTTTCTTTTTTGCATGATTAGATCATTTAAGTTGATGCTGTTTAGTCATGCAGTGACTATTTAGTTATAAAGGTTATTGGGGCGGGGGTGGGGGCAGGGGGAAGGTTATTAGGAGTTCTTTTTCATTCATTCATTTAACGTGCATTTTTGAGAACTGTGGACGGACAGATTCAGGCATGCCTCCGGAAGCTCAGTGCTCCTTCATAGTACAAGGCAATCGTAGGACTGTGTGGTAATTGCTGGGATGGGAGAAGTCCGAGGTGCTGGGCAGACAAGAAGAAGGCACCGTCCTCAACTTGACTTTCAGGAAAGGTTTCTTAGAACATGCAACATGGACACTAATACTCAAAGAACAATTTCTGACTCTCAGAGCTGGGTTAGGATGAGAGGGAAAAGTGTTAAATGTCTTAAAAATGTATTCATCATATGTGGTTTTCCTTTGAGTCAACAGTTCATTTCTAGAATATTTTTTTAAAAAACTAATCACACAAATAGACACAGATCAGACACAGACATGTAGATATAAGAATGTCCATCAGTGCCCTGTTTATAATAGGAGTGAGAGAAAGATGGAGAAGAAAGAGAAAAAAAATATAATCAACAATAGGAGATTGTGTCACCAAATCAAGATGCATTCAGATGACTAGGTATGAATGCAGCCATTAAAAGTCATTTTTAGAACTGTATTTTGATATATGAAAATATTTTCAATAGGTTCCTGAAAGAAAAAAAATCAGACTACAAAAAGATGTACTGCTGTCTAGGGGCTTATAATCCATGAATCCAAGGATGGCCCTTGGACCAGCCAAAGCAGCATCACCTGGAACTTGTTACAGTGAAGACTCTCAGGCCCTGCTCAGACTACTGAATCAAAATCCTTGTTTTGATAAGAGCCCTAGATACACCGAATGCACGTTAACCCTTGAGATGCACCTGTCTGGACCACAGATGGCTATTGGTCTACACTGAAGTTTCCACCAGCACGCACGACATTGAAAGGCAAAAAAGGGCAAGATAATGAGCTTTTCACAGAGTTAAATATATTTAACTTGTAGAACTGTTCTTTATTCTGAGATTATAATCTTGCTTTTATGGAGTTAAACTTCCTTACAAATATGGTGATTTGAGGATGGTGGGTTTAATTTGTTGTTTTGCTCCTGTTTCGGTGGCAGACTAAACAATTGGTATGGTAATCCTATGGATTATTTTTGAAATTTTACTAAGAAATCCAGGAATCATGATAAAAGCTAAAATACACTGCTTTCAAGTACCACACTACGTGTAGGTGTGTGGTTTGAGGGTGTGTGTAAATTACATGTAAACGATGGTTCCCTTTGGGAGTGAGGCTGTGGACACTTTCAGCATTTTCTTTTCTCCTTTTCTGAGTTGTCCAAGTTTTCTGTATTTAGCATTAAATATACAGGTTGACGTGGAAGCTGGAGGAGCCTACAGAAGTCAGATGTTTGGTCTCATTAGCTTTAGAATCCGTGTCTCCATCAGGACACCTTGATGCACTGATACTGTACATGGACTATGGACCCGGTCAGCTTGGGTTCTAAGCCCAGTGCTACCACTTTTGAGCTGAGAAACCTTGGCCAATTTGCTTATTGTCCTTGTGTCTCTTATCTATAAACTTATTGTCCTTGTGTTTCCTATCTATTAACTGGGTTATGATAATATAGTACCAAATTCTAGGGTGGTTCTGAGGCTTCAGTGAATCAGCACAAGTATCATTAGGGCCACTGAAACAGATTACCACAAACTAGGTAGTTTTAAAAGAACATAAATTTATTCTTTCACACTTCTAGAGGCCACAAGTCCAAAATCGAGGTGTTAGCAGGGCCCTTCTCCCTCCAGGATACCTAGAGGAGAATTCGCCCCTGCCTCTTTCAGTTTCTAGTGGCTCCAGGTGTGCCTCGGCTTGTAGCTGCATCACTCAAATCGCTGCCTCTTTCTTCACATGACCTCTTCTCTCTGAGTCTTCTCCTCTTCTGTCTCTTATAAATAAGATTTGGGGCATTCCTAAAAAAAACCTGGGTAATCCAGGATGATCCTGTCTCGAGATCCTTAACTTAGTTACGTCTGCAAAGACCCTTTTTTCAAAAAAGGTCACATTTACAGGTACTGAGGGTTAGGACATGGAGATACTGTGGGCCACCATTCACCCCACTATGGCATATAGAATTCAACGTAAAACAGCTCATGATACATAGTAAGTTTTTGTATCATTTCAGTTCTCCGGGAAGCTTCCGTTCCAGAATTTTCTCTAAAGGCTCTTGCTTGAGTAGAAGTCCCTTGCTTTCCAATTTCCAACCCAAATAAATTATTAATATTACTAAAATTCTCCATATCAAAAACCGTTATTTAAGGGCTCAGCATTTCTGTTCACCATGATTACCACTGAACATGGGAAGAAAGTTTAGGGAAAACAGCATCAAGTCCTAACAAGATTCCTCTCTAGATTAAAGATTAAGTAAGGGAAACCCACAGAGTCATTTAAATCTGTAAAATTCCATTTGTTTTTCCTTTCTCCCATCAGTGATCTTACATTCATCTAACAAATAACTATCCTCCAAAGGGCATAGGAGAAATTATTGACCTTAGGTGTAAGATAATTTGCCTTGCAGAACGCTTTTATAAGGGGACCCTCCACAGGCCACAAAGAAAGAGCTTTTGAAAAGAGGAGACCACATCTCTCAGAGTGGTCATCCAGACCTGCTGGTGACTTTATAGCCCTGGTTCTCCAAAGTCACCCAAGTAGATTGCTATCACCACTACCAAACATCCCACCTTGGCTTCGAAGAGCTAAAATAACAATAGCTCCTTATCATCACTTTAGGTCCTCAAATAGAGTGAAAATAAAATTGTGTACCAGGATGTAAGAACAGAGTTCAGCCTGCAGTAGGAGCACAGCACAGTTTTCTTGAATGAATGAATGAACAAATGTATTTGTGACTTTGAGAGACTCAAACTTTAAAATTCAAGGAGTAATATTTTCACCTAACAAGTTATGTATACTCTCAAATATATGATTCCCTCTCCTCCCATAGTGAGGGTCTCCCTAAGTGGAAATTAAACTGTGCAGAAGGGGCAGCCTTCCTACCATCTGCTCTGTGATGCATTTACAGTCAAGACTAAGACGAGGATCCTACATACAGTTTCTCGAGTGTACCTGGGAGGTGCCCAATCACCCACCTGTTGCCTTTCCTACCTGTGGGTCCTCCTTCTCCCAGGGATGCCAACATCACCTCCACAGGGCTCTCCATCTATTTGAATAATGGTACAGGGAGTCATAGACAGAATCCTTTCCCAAAATGATATAGACTTTACTTCGTGCGTATTCAGAAATATATTTGTGGGTCTCACTAGCTGGCTTAGGGACTATTCAAAAAAGCAACTTGCTCAGTCATCCATTTTCACTATATCTTCAAACTCAGCTCTTTAACACTTAGGCTGTAAAATGGTCATTTCCACATGCACACACAGGGAAGTGAAGCTGTCACTTGGATATTTCAGACTTAAAATAATTATAGCCTCTTGAAAAATTCAGACAAGTAAGGCTGAAGCTGAAGTTTTTTGGATGAGCAAGAAAATTGCTTCAGTTCTTCCTTCAATCTGTGGTTATTTATGAATGAAGGTTCAAATGACATCCTTATTATTAGTTCTGTTTTTCACTGGTGGACTCTGGAGTTAAACTATTTAGCAGTGAAGTCATTTCAAAAGCATCTATAGAGACTTCCAAATAATTAGAATCAACAATAATTACAAAAGTTGCACAACTGCCCTGTGGAAGAGTATATCTAGCTAATGTTGTTACATCCATGATAGTGGTGGTGATTTTATTTCAGGCCACAGGCAGGCTTTGTAAGAATGTGAAAATCAATAAGAAAGGTTTGTCAGGGTGACATGTTTGTTAATGTTTTATTGATTATGCTATTGGTTGTAAATTTTCTAACTTAATAAAGCTCAAGATTTTTTTTTTTTTGCAGTAAAAGACAGGTTATTTAATTAACTGGCCACTTAATGCAAACTATGAACATGATACATTGTGACTGCTTTAAAGTGTCACCCAATTCATCACTCTCCAAGTGGGCATGATGTCACACACACACACACACACACGCACACACACACACGAGAATATTATGCCACTGAAAGAAATAGGCAAAGGAAGGCTGCTATAAGAAGGAAAACCATCTAGATGTACACTTAATACTAAAAGAATCTGGCAATGAGCACGTAATTCTAAAAGAAAAGCTGAACATGCATGTAGCAGTTTTCTTTATAAAAGGAAATTAGAAATACACTTTTAAAAAGCCAAGCATATATCACTTATATGTAGGATATAAACCTAAAAGCAACAAACAAACAGGACAAACAGACAGAGACTCATGGACATGGACAATGGACTAGTTGTTACCAGAGGGAACGGGGAGAAGGGAGCGGGGGGTAGATGGGATGAAAGGGGTCAAATATGTGGTGAAAGAAATCTAAATGTGGGAGGTGAACACACAATGTAAATATATATCTGCCTTACTGTTGAACTGTACACCTGAAACATACTGGATTTTGTTAACTAATATCACCATACTAAAAATAAATAAATTTAAATAAATAAATAAACAGCCAAATTACAAATGCTCTTGATTCAGGTGGCATTATAAAAAATTGATGATAATTCACTTTCTGTATCCAGAGTGAAAACACTGTGACTTAACCCAATGATCTTGTGAAATCACAATGATTTGTTCAGTATATTTAAGAAATCAGATAAATCCAGTCCAGCAATGGTTAATGTTACTCTTTCTCAGAAATGTTTGGTCCATTCTACACATATTGTATACAGTCGTCTGTCAATATCCATGGGGGATTGGTTCTAGGAAACCTCCCCATACCAAAATCTGAGGATGATCAAGTCCCTTATATAAAATTGTGTAGTATTTGCATGTAATCCACACACATCCTCCTGGATACTTTAAAGCATCTCTAGATTACTTATAATACCTAATACAATGAAAACACTATGTAAATAGTTGTTATATTGTGTTGTTTAAGGAATAAAGACAAGAAAAAAAATGTGTACATGTTTAGTACAGAGACAACCATCATAAGCTTAACTACATAGTACACATCGGTAACAATGTAACACTTTTTTAAAAATGTTTTCAACCCACTGTTGGGTGAGCCCACAGATGTGAAATCCTAGAAATCAGGAGGGCTGACTGTATTCACTGTACTACAGTCCTGTGCTAAGAGACTTATGCTTCTTACTATCACAAGAGTTCTCATCGTCTTCACACTTAAAGCATTTACCAATGCGCCATTAATAACACAAGCTCTTCTCTCTTCAGATGCAAATCTGTTAGAAAGGGAAATGCGGATCACCAGGCTCAGATTTTTCTTGTGTTTTTTTTTTTCTTCTACCATAAGAATCGACACACAATATTATATCTTTTACAGCATTCCTGGAATTACATCATGATATTCGACCTGGAAGGGGGTGGTTCCTAGTTTGCCATGATGGAACTTTCGAGTCTGCCAAGATGTGACATTTCTTTAAAGCCACAGAAATCACAGTGCCACTGGTAAACGCCGATTTCAGTCCTGATCACTTTCCACACTTACAGCTAAACTAGAATTAATTTTTTAATCTTCTTCCAAACTTCTTTCCTCAGGAAATGATTTAAATAACTGTTTTATAGTCACAAGAGCCTATTGAATCACCAACTCGTCCAAGATTGTAAAGATTCTCATGGAACCATTTCAACAAAGCATCTATTTCCTTAGACGAATGGAAGAAGGGAAAGAATTACCATCCTGAGCACTCTTTTCCCCAATTACCATCAGTGGATTTTCTCTCTACCTGCCAGGTTAATTATCAGTCTGTTTTATCACCCTGCTATATAAAAAGCCTCCTTATCGGGTAATTACCTTTTCTCTCTCTCTATTTTCTTCTTCTTTTTTGAATTATTTTTAACATGTCTTTTCAAGCTTTTTCATACTTTCTAATGGAGCCCTCATGTGACTATCAAAATTCTCTTCCATTTTAAATCTCACATTTGCTCTTCCTAATTCTCGATAGTAATTCTCGATTATTAAAAATTTCGCTGGGATGTGAGTTCTTTTCTTTTCCACTAATTTAAAAGCCTCCCACAATGGCCTTCTAAAATATTTGGAAAACAATTTTTAAATGAAAATAATTCTATAAATACATAGCTATGAAACTCAATTCTCTTTGGGCTTAACCCAGTCTTGGTTGTAAGTTAATGCTTCCTAGAAAAGGCCTCTTTTCTTTTCTTTTCCTCTTTTTTCTTCCCCTCTCTTCCTTTTCTTTTTATACAGCTTTGAACCTTTTATATTAATTTTTTAAAACACTAAAATTTAAAAATATACCTTTTAGTAATTCATATAGATAAAATAAAACTATACAAACATGAAAAGAAAGAAATTAGGAACACAAGATTATAGATATTTTTTCCTTGGGTAGAAGAAGACAGATGTGATATCCTGGAGATGCTGACACAAGGAAAGTCATTATCAAGGTCCTAGCTTTACATTGGGTCATGAGTTCACAGGTGCTTATTAAGTAGACATGAATGAATGAATGAATGAATGAATGAAGACATACATGGAACCAATATTAAAAGTAAATCATAAACCAAGATTATGACTAATCCAAATTCATGTATTTGAGGCCATAGAGAAACAAAGTCAAGAAAAAAGAAATGGATAGGCAAGATTTTAATTTGTAGATACTAACAAATTATGCTCCAAAACAGTGGTACAATTTTGCAATTTTTGTGGTGTTCATTCCCCACTTGTTTTTAAATTCACCACATTATAAAATATGTGATCTTTTAGTTTTGATCTCAGTGTCCCTGATTAGGAATGATTGAAGCAAATTTTTATATGCTTACTGGCTATTTTAATTTCCTTTTCTGTGAATTGACATATATTTGATCCACTTTTCTATACTTGGGAAACTGAAATTTAATTAACTTGAGAAGACTTGAGCTTCTAGTCTTGATAGAATTACAACTGCTTTTAGACATTGGAAATAAGCAGTTGAAAAACTGTGATCCCTGAGAGAAAGGATCAATGAGGTGAGCCCTGCGCCAGAAATTGATTTGTAGATATCAATACATATATACATTCTGGATACCAATTTGTTGTCTGTTTCACATATGCTCATACAGTCCTCTGGTCCACAGGTTATATCTTGTAGCACAGAAACTTTAATTTTGATATTATTAAATTTATGTTTGTCGATTTTCGTAATTTGGTTTTCTGTGTCTTTTTACAGGAGGCCTCTCCTACCCATAAAGTTATAAACAAAGTCTCTTATAGTCATACAGTTTTTTAAATTATGCCTATAATTTCTTCTGAATATATTTTTATAACTAGTATGAAGGAAGGAGATACCTTTACTTTTCACTATATGAAAAAACAGTGTTCTTGTTACTATTTTTCTTTCTAATCGTGGAACGATATGATTCTTGGAGGGCAGTTGGAGTCACAGAATGTCACAGCCACAAAGACCTGAAAGAACATCTTGTTCAATTTCCAGTGTTTCAGGCCTGGGATTTAGAAAGATTCAGCGACCCACTCACAGCCCAGTTGCTTAGTGGCAGAATCAGATATCAAGCCCAAGCTGCCTGTCTCTCAGGCCTGTCTCTCTCCTGCCCCACAATACCACTTCTGAATTCTGTCATCAAATATTCGTGAATGTGTTTCATGAATTCCAAGCACACTTCTTAAACTGGTTTAAATTACTTTTCTAATCTACATCTCTGCATTCTGTGTGTGTGTACACATGTGTGAGAACATGTGTGTGTTTGGTACAAAAACTCTTTGTATTACACTATTTCACTAAATTTGCATATTGAGTTCTTAACACTCTAGCTGAAAATGATTCAACTAAATTTAATTCAAATAGAATAACTTTCAGCAATTTGTTTCAAATAGAATAAGAATATAATTCATGAAAACACCACGAATTTTAAACTAATCAAGGTAACCACTTCATCAAATTAAGAAAGAGCAAGTGGTCTCAGTCATCCTTGGCTGGGGGAATGAACCATAGTCCATCCATCTCAGCAGCCACATTGGTATATATTGAACAGACAGACACGTGACACGTTTGGGTAAAATCTTCTGTAACTCCAGGGAAATCTATAGAACCCAAAATATTGGATTTAGGCTTTCTTAACATTGCTGCATGAAAGCAGAATGCTCAGTTTAAATCAACTAAAATTTTTCTTTTTTAGTTTTCCTGAGCAGAGATCAAAATATGAGGTTGAGGCTGTCCTCTATGTATGCTTCCTGTATTGTTAGTGGGAGACAAGAGTATTCACACTTAATAAAAGACCCCAAGGGATGAAGAAGAGGTGAGTTCATCTGAATGTAAATCTGTGTTGGGCAGGAGAGAGACAAAAGAGGAAGAAAAGAGATGGTATAGAACTAAGCCCACTGCAACAAACATAAGGATACAGAGTTTCTGGACCTAGTCTAGGTGTTTAGACCTTGTAGCATTCACAAAGTAACAGAAACGCCAACAAATAGTGATTAAAAAAAGAGTTTGTCTCACATAGCAATTCTGGAGACAGGCAGTCTAAAGCTGGTGTAGCAGATTACCCATGCCTTTTCTATCTTTCCTTTTTCCATTTCCAATATATTGGCTTACAGCCTCACAGTCACAAGATGGCTGCTGATACTCCAGGCATCACAGTTGGATTTAAGAGAGAAAGAATAATAAAATGGTGGTGTCAATTGCATTGCTTTCTCTTATAAAAGCTTTCCCAGAAACCCTCCAGTAGATAGACTCTGGCTTGTCCTATTGGCTCAAAGTGTATTGCATGACCATCTCTAGATCAAAAGAAGCTGGGAAACAAAGTACAGATATTTTATTTCTGCAATTGCTACAGTATTGACAGCAAGCAGAGGCTGGAACTGGGTGACCTCTATGTCTGCCACAGATTCATGATACATAGATCTGGGATCTAAATAATTCTAGAGCTAGTGGTATCTTCTAGAAGCCTCTGCACGACCACCATTCCATGGCTTGAAACCAAAACTGAGAAAAGGGGATACATGTCTCTAAGACCCATAGCTCTCACAGCTAGCTGATGGAAGGGCGGAATGACGGGACTCCTGACTCAGGAGGGAGTGGAGGTCTTGGGTCAGAATCACCCATGTTCTCAAAGGCATATACGCAACCTTGGGAATGCTCATTGTTCTCCCTAAGACTCATTCACACCTGAATTTAAAAAATAAGTGACTTCCTATATTGCAAGTGTGCCATGAAATTTCTTTGGAACCCTGCAAAGGATGCATTCATCTTAAAAATGAAGTACAAGAGCTTTTTGCTATAAAACGGGTTGAAATTGAACTTGGACACCTACTAGCTAGCTGATTTCAAATCATTCAGCCTCTAAAAGCTTCACTTTTTTTATCTATAAAAATGGGTAACAATATACTGCTTCATACGGCTGTTGTGAGGAATAAGTAAAAAATCTTGTGAAGCATTTAAAACAGTGCTTGGCATATGTTAGGTATTCAATAAATATCAGCCATTCTTATTTTTAGGTACATGTACCTAGCACGTATGTGAGATGTAATAGATGATCAATAACAGCGAGTTTTCTCCTTTCCCATGTACAAGATTTTCATGTGAACTAAACAAGGTAAGAATTATGAATCTATTTGCTGATTTCTAAGGAGTTATTAAAATGAGAGGAGTTTTTCTGATTGTGACAAAGAGAGGGGAGAACTAGGGGGCAGGTACTGGGGGCAGCCAGCACCCCGCTGGGCCAGCTGGATTGTTGCTGGGTTCCACCGCACCTGCCTCATCCTAGTCAAGCGCATTAGCCTTGCAGAGATAAAAATTAAAAATTCAAAGCTCTCATGCCCTGGCCAAACTCTCTGGCTTTCTAGTAGATGGAAGGCATCATCTTTCAGAGAAGTTGTCAAGGAAGAAACAAAGCTTTCTCCATAAAGCAGAGCTGACCCATTTTGCAGAGTTATAGCTGTTTCCTCTCTGGCAGACCCCAGCTGACAGTGAGGGCCAGGGATACGGACAGCACTCTCAGAGGGCCATTGAAGAAGAACTTGTGCTCACTTCTTTGAGATCAAGACTGATCCTGTGTGGTACAAGATTGGGAATGAGAGATGGAAAGCTGATGTTCTGTCCCATGAGGAGCTGGACCCTGTCCCCAGACCTAGAAAACATCCTGTCCTGATCCTGTGGGCCCCTTTGTGAAATAGCAGCATTTGCCTTGGGAGGTGAATACTGTGCCCCAGGATTCCCGAGGACTGTTGATATGTCAACGGGGGCTAAGGGTGGGCATTTGGAAGGCACCTCCTGTCCTGGATTTTCTATATTTAGTCAACATGTAGTCCCCAGGGGATGCTTTGGCCCTGCAGAAAATGGGAAGGTAGCTTAATCTTCTACTATAAAATGGGAGCAGCTCTTGCCAGAGAACTTGCTGGAAGCTGCCAAGCCATGAAAACAGGTGTTCAAGACTTCCTGAATATGTGGTAGTTAGGGTTTCATTATCATGCTCAACTCTTCCACAAAGCAGCTGCTCTTGGGAGTGCTTTTGAACCCACAACTTTTTCTGGCTGCCTGATTATCATGTGTAGCACTCACAGGCAGAATAACTTACGTCAAGACTAATTATTAATAACAATGAGGATACATCAAATGCTGATTCTGTGTTGGACACTTACTTTTCTTAACCTTTTATATGCATTAACTGCATTTTTCTTCATAGTCATACTAGAGGGAGCTATTATTTTAATCTCCATTTTAAGAATGAGAAAACTGAAACCTGGAGAGGGAAAATAACTGCCTGGCATTACAGAGCTATGAAGTGGCAGAAACAATGTAGGCATCCAAGTTCTCTGGGTTCCAAGCTTTGGTGCTTCATCACTATGTGATATTGCCTCCCTGAGAAGGCTGCATACCTCCAGTTGGATTATGATATTGAACCTGAGGGTCAGCAGCATCCACAATTCAGCTGCTTATATTTGTTAATAACAGAGAGAGTACTTTTCCTCAGTACGCACGAAGCCAACAATAGAGCTCAATCCACAAAGATGCAAATGGTAAGAATGATGAAATTTACTGTGTGGATTTACATAAAATAAATCTAAGTAATTTAGAATAGATTATGAAATTCCACTTCTGGTCATCTTAGAGAGGACCAGAGTGGTTATGTGAATAATTCAAAGTGTTACACACAGTCCTCGTTTTATGCAATGTCAGCTGCTCCGGACTGTTTCCTTAATCAAGTCTCGTCCTAACAAGTCTCTTTGCTTAAGCTTTTTTACTAAGCACTTTCAGCACTGACCCAGTATCAATGGATTTCTCCAGGAATCTTTGTTTCCCTCGCATATTCTTTGCCAAGTGTCGCCTTGAACATCTTATAGCTCCCTGTTTGGGCAATCTGAGCTCATTGGTTTGTTCTTCTGCCTCTGGGGTTTGGGCGGTCTTGAGAACAGTGTAGCAATGCAGGAAATGGTGGGTGTGGAGGCTTCCTTGCTAGACCTGGAACTGTAAAGGTCCTCTGTTGGGAAAATCTGTGAATACTACAATAAGGACAGTTCTCATGTGGCACCGTTAAATGTCCCTTTGACAGCCGTAGCTGATGGACACACTGTTTAATCGTTTTACGTATTATGTCACACGGGCTTCAGAGTCATGAAGTCAGTGTTTCCCGCTGCAGCCACACTAGCTTTGCGGTTCCATTTCCATCACTCTTGCTCTCTCTGTTCTAATTAATACTGTACAAACCCAAGCAAGGTTTTATCTGAAGATAGTGCTACCTCCACTGGATCAGCCTCCAGATGCAAACCCACCAAAAGTCTACTGCTTCTCTGTATAGACTCCCATGGCTTTGGGTGAACAAAAAGATTTCTTCTTGGCTGAATGCTGCCTGAAAGTTTTGTTCTCCACTGCCCAGTGCTCATCCTCTGCAGTGGTTTCCTATCTCTCCTGTAAATAAAAAACTTTTCTTTAGGATGGATGGACTCCGACCAAGCTGCTATGGTACTACTTAACCACACCACCAGAGGGAGGGTAAAGATACCGAAGTTCTTACAGTCTAGGTGTATCAGTTTCCTGTGGCTGTGGTAACAAATTACCACAAACTCAGTGGCTTAAAACGGTCTAGGTGTATCAGTTTCCTGTGGCTGTGGTAACCACAAACTCAGTGGCTTAAAACAACACAGATTTATTATTTTATAGTTCTGTAAGTCAAAAGTCTAAATTGGATTGGCAGAGCTTCCTTCTGAAAAGAGAATCTGTTTTCTTGCCTTTTCTAGCTTCTAGAAGCCACCTGCATTCCTTGGCTCATGGCCTCCTTTCTCTATCTTCAAAGCCAGTAGGATAGTATCTCCAAATCTCTCCCTCTCTCACCCTGACACTCATGCCTTCCTTTTATAAAGACGCTTGTGATTACATTAGGCTCACCAGGATAATCTAGAGTAATCTCCCCATGTCAAGATCTTTAATTTAATTACATATGTAAAGCCCTTTTCATATGCACAGGTTCCAGGGGTCAGGATATGGACATGTTAAGGGGGAGGGGTCGTTATTCTGTCTGCCAGTCTAGGGAAGAAGACAAGATGACCAAACTGAAAAAGTAAACACTGACTAGAAAGGGGTAGATTAATTAATAACACATTCTTGGGCCATCAAGACTGACATGGAAGCCCATGAAGTGAACTTGAAAGATTAACTACCACCCTCACTTGCAGAAGAGGAAACTGAGGCTCAGAGAAGTGAAATGCTTACCACATATACAAAGCTGTTCAGTGACTTGATAAGGACCGGAATTCAGCTCTTGACTCCCAGATCAGTGCTGTCCACAAAACAGCTGAACCCTTCCAGCCAATTTCTTCCACTTCACAGTTCCTCCTCCCTCTTTTTAAAAGAAATGTGTTGCCAGATGTAGCCTCTTAGTTTGCTGACTGCTTCTAGGACAGCAGGCTTCTCTTGAAACTAAGAACCCCTTCCCGCAGGCCTTTCTGTCACATGCTCCACAAACGTTGTGCGTGGTGCAGTCATATTCTTTGAAGATTCTTTTCTTTCATCTCTGCTTAAAATAGCACCTGCCATAGTGTTAGCCTCAGAAACTTCAGAGTGAGGACCCAAAGGAATGGGTAAATTTATCACCTGGCGAACTGACCTACATTCTGCTTAATTGTTTTTGGCCTGACCATTACCCCAGGCATCAGAGTCAAAAGGAAGAAAAGAGATGGTTAGATCTCAATGTGTATAGATTTTATGGCTCTGGTTGATTCTGAAAATGAATAATTGTCAGGAAGAAGTTTAAAGATGAAAGATTCTTAGCACAGAGTTAATTTTACAAAAGATCCGCTTCTGCTGATGTCTCAGGGAGAAGAAATTACCAAAATGATGACTTGTGCATTACTCAGAGGCAGATCATCTGATCCAGTTCGACTGCTCTTTTATTACGATTTATTGGTTCAGGTTTTATTTTATTGCAAAAGGACTAAATTGGATACCATATCTGTTTTTAAAATGAGCATTTTGATATGAGCAAAGACATCAATGTCTCTCTAATGTGCAAAACTCATCATATTATCAGGTGTAATTGAAGAAACAAAGATTTTGTAAAACTTGAATTGTCAATATCAAAGGATATTTAAGATGTTTCTAAGGTCACCATCAAAGGCATATTATCTTCCCCCTCCTTTTTTTTTTTTTAACTCCTGTTGTAAATCTTTTCAGAAAGCTTCAAAAAGTCATTCATGTTCTTCTAATCTGATCATTGAGTATGTTTGGCAGCTGTTGAGTTTCATTTTCTAACGTGTTTCTGATGGAGGCGTACATTGCATGGCTTATTTAATATAATTTGTTGTTTATGCTTCAGCATTGACAGTATTATCAGCCTAGATGTGCAAAGAGGGCCTGGGTGGATAACTTTTTGTTTTTCTTTTCTTTCTTTCTTAATTTTTAAATCAACGTGCATCTTGCAAAATGTAATCAGTACTGATAGAGTTTACACATTTTAGCAAAAGAACACTTCTTCAAATCTCTTCAAACAGTTCCCAGGCCTCAGATTGCTGTAATAAAAGAAACACAAGTAAAATTTCAGCACATAAATGCCATTTCAAAAGAAGCTTCTATTTTGTAAAGTAATGTTTTTGTCTCAGTTGCAGAGATCAAAAAAAATAAAACTCTGTTGTTAGTCTGACCACAGCATGGTCTACAAACAGACCGTCCATTTGTATATTCCAAGTCTCACAGACACCTCATATTAAATGTGTCCAAACCTAAACTCATCACCATTCACCCAAATCTAGTCTTCTCCCGCTGCTTCCTACCTCAGCAGTCAACAGTACCATTCACCCAGCTGTGTGACTCTCATACCCAACCACCATAGCCAATTACCAACCTTCTCAGTTTTCATCTTCTAACTATCTCTTGATTTCATCCTCGTCACTGCTCTCATCTCTGGTCTCATGGCCAGAGCTGTATTGTGACTTCAGTGGGCCTTGGGCACTTTTGACTTCATGGACCCCTTCTGCCATAAATAATATTTAAAACTATGTTTTATGACTTTGTTGGTATAAAAACTAATATAATCCAAGCTGGATTCATAATTTTAGGTTCCTTATTATTATATTCATCTTAAAATTCTGATTTTAAGATAAACTAAAATTAAACATTTACACAGGTCCACTAAAAAGCGCTGTGAGTCCTGGGCACTGTGCCTTGCTGTACCAAATGGCTAAATTGGAACTGCTCCTGGCCCTAGCTCTCACCTGGACTACTCAGATTGCCAGTTACCTGGTCTCTTGGCAATCCATTCTCCGGCTGCAGCCAGAGGACCTAAATATTCAAATTTGCTTGCAACCCTTCAAGGCTTTGCATTGCTTTAAAAATATATATTGAGATAAAATTTATGTAACATATATTCACTATTTTAACCATTTCAAAATATACAACTTAGTGGTTTTAGCGTAATTCCTATTTTGTGAAAATATCACCACTACTTAATTGCCAAACATTGTCGTCATCCCCCGTCCCTTCAATAAAGTTCTGTACCTCTGACTTCTTGCTGTCCTTCACCCCCTTGTGACCATTAATCTACTTTGTTTCTACGAATTTTTCTATTCTGAATATAAATGTAGTCATCCAGTTTGTGGCCTTCTTTCATTTAGCATGTTTTCTAGGTTCATCCATGTTATAGCATTTTTCAGGACTTTATTCCTTTTTATGACTGTAAAATTTTCAGTATATGGATATACCACATTTCATTTATCTAACTATCAAGTGAAAGATATTTGGGTTGTTTCCATTTTGGAAAAATATCTATTTAAATCTTCTGTCAATCTTTGAATTGGGTTGTTTGTCTTTTTCATTTTGAGTTTTTTAAATACATTCTAGATTTTTAAATATATTCCAGACCCTGATCAGATGTATAATTTGCAAATAGTTTCTTTTCACTGGTCTTTTCACTCTCTTGATGATGTCTTTGATGTACAAAAGTTTTAAGCCCAACTTATTAAGTCCAAAATATTAAGTCCAATTTATCTACTTTTTCTTTCATTGCTTGTGTTTTTTATGTTGTATTTAAGAAACTATTGCCTAATCTACAGTCAAAAGATTTACACCTACATTTCTTTTAAGAACTTTATAGTTTGGCTCTTTTATTTAGGTCTTTGATCCATTCTGAGTTAATTTTTACATATGGCGTGACATAGCGGTAAAAAATCATTCTTTTGCACACAGTTATGCAGTTGTCCCAGCATTATTTGTTAAAAAAATTTTTTTTCTCCATGAAATGGTCTTAATACTCTTGTCAAAAATCAATTGACCAGAGATGTATAGATTTATTCCTGGGCTATCACTTCTATCCCCTTGATCTATGGCTTTATTTTATGCTGGTAGCACACCATTTTGATTACTATAGCTTTATAGGATGTTTTCAAATTGGGAAATGTGAGGCTTCCAAGTTTATTCTTCTTTTTCAATGTTGTTTGGCTATTCTTGAGCAATTGCATTTCTATAGATTTTAAGAGCAGCTGCTATATTTCTGAAAAAGAAAGTTGAAATTTTGATAGAGATTGCATTAAATCTGTAGATTAATTTGGGAGTACTGTCATCTTAACAATATTAAGTTGTCCAATCCATGAATACAGTGTCTTTCCATTTATTTAAGTCTTCTTTAATTTCCTTTAACAATGTTTTATAATTTTCAATGTACCATTATTATACTTCCTTGGTTAAATTGAGCCCTAAGAATATTATTTTTTTTGATGCTATTATAAATGAGATTTTTTCCTTAATTTCCTAATGAGTTGTTCATTGCTAGTATAAAGAAATACAACTCAGTTTCGTACATTTATATTGTCTACTGCAACTTTGCAAAATTCACTTTCATAGTCTTTTGGTAGATTCTTTAGAGTTTTCTATATAGTAATCACAGATTTAGAGATCATAGGTGCAAACAGAGATTTTTTTTTTTCCTTTGCAGTATGGATGTCTTTTCCTTCTTTTTTCTTACCTGACTGCCCTGGCTAGAACTTCTAGTACAATGTTGAATAGAAGTGGCAAGAGTCAACAACTTTGTCTTGCTCCTGACCTTTAGGAGAAAGCTTCAGCCTTTCACTATTAAGTATTATGTAAGCTATGGGTTTCTCACAGATTCTCTTTATCACATTAAAGAAGTTTTTTCTATTCCTAGTTTTCTAAGTGTTTTTTTAATCATAGAAAGGTTGGGTTTTGTCAAATACTCTCCTGAGTTGATCGTAGTATTTTTCCCCTTTTGTTTATTAATACGGTATATTCCATTGATTGGTTTTTATATGTTGAAACTATTTTGCATTCCTAGGATAAATCCCACTTTGTCATGGTGTATAATCTTTATAATATGCTATTGAATTCAGTTTGCTCATGCTTTGTTGAGAATTTTTGCATCTGTGTTTATAAGGGATATTGGTCTATAATTGTGTGTGTGTGTGTGTGTGTGTGCGCGCGCGCGCGCGCGCGATGTCTTCGCTTGTCTTGGAATTGGGGTAATATTGTTCTCATAGGATAAGTTAGGAAGTATTTCTTACTCTTCTATTTTTTTTGGAAGAGTTTGAGAAGGATTGATATTAGCTCTTTACACATTTGGTAGAATTCGTCAGTGAAACAATCTTTTTTCTTTTCCTTTTTAGAAGTTTTTGATTACTGACTCAATCTCTTTACCTGTTGTAGGTATCCTAAGATTTCCTATCTCTTCTTAAATGAGTTTAGTTTTATGTTTCAATAAATTTAGATATTTTATCTAATTTATCTAATTTGCTGGCATAGAATTTTCCATAGTATTTTCATATATTCCTTTTTACTTCTGTAAGAATGGTGGTAATGTTCCAGCTTTCATTCTTGGTTTTAGTAATTTGAGTATTTTGTCTTTTTTTCTTGGTCAGTTAAGCTAAAGATTTGTCAATTTTGTTAATGTTTTCGAAAAACCCAACTTCTGGTTTTGTTGATTTTTGCTATTGTTTTCATATCCTCTATTTCATTTGCCTCTGCTCTGATGTTTATTAGTTCCTTTCTTCTACTTGCTTTGGATTTGATTTGTACTGTTTCCTCTGTTTTCTTAAGATGGGAAGGTTATTTATTTGATTCTTTTAATGTACATGTTTACAGATATAAATTTCCCTCTGAGCACTGCCTTAGCTACATCTCACAAATTTTGGTATGTTCTGCTTCTCTGCTTTCTGGCCTGATGACTGAGCCCTGCTGCCGGCTGCATAGAAAAGTCCCGGCACTTCCAGGCAGGCTGATCAGGGAAGTCGCCACTCCTTCACCCTTCCCCCTCCTCCTACAGGAAGCTCTGGCAGCTGCGAGAGGCAGCTTCTTTATTTGTCTCAGTCCACCCGGGGTTCTGACCTGTGGTAGTTCTTATGCATAGATCTCACGCTCAGATGTGCTGGCGTGTAGTTCGGGTGTTTTTTGTTGAGTTTTAGATGTTCGGCTTATTGTTGTTTGGGGAGGAGAGATCTGAGGATGTCTCTCACTCTGCCACGTTTTCCCAGAATCCCGTGAATTCTTCTTCAACCTACCTGTGATTTAGGTGTGTGTTAATTTCCACATATTTGTGAATTTTCCAAATTTCCTTCTTTTATTGATTTCTAATTTTATTCTATAGTGATTAGAAAACATATATATGAAACATATGGTTTCAATTTTTTTAAATTTATTGAGATATGTTTTGTGGCCCAATATATGGATTATACTGGAGAATGTGTACACTGAGAAAAATGTTATTCTGATTTTGGATGAAGTGTTCTAAGATGTCTGTTAAGTCTAATTGATTTATAGTGCTGCTTAGGACTTCTCTTCCCTAGCTGATCTTGTGACTAGTTGCTTTATACATAATTTAAAGAGGAGTATAGGAGTCACCAACTATTACTGTTGAATTGTCTATTTTTCCCTTCAATTCTGTCATTTTCTTTCTTCACATATTTTGAGATCCCACTGTTAGGTGCATATATGTTTGTAGTTGTTAAATCTTCTTGAAGGATTGACATTTTTATCATTATATATTGATTTATTTTGTTTGAT
>NW_006434369.1:7622971-7630681 GCF_000325575.1 Pteropus alecto
CCTGCTCTCTTTTGGTTACTATTTGCATAGAATACCTTTTCCATTCTTTTACTTTCAACCAATTTGAGTCTTTGAATCTAAAGTGAATCTCATTTAGACAACATATAGTTGGATCATTTTTTTCTAAATTAATTCAGCTAATCTCTGCTTAATCCATTTATATTTAATGTAATAACTGATTACAGAAGATTCACTTCTGCCATTTTGCTATTTGTTTTCTTTATGTCTGATATGTTTTTTTTGTTCTTAATTTCTCCTTTTTTGTTCTCAGTTTGCTTTCTTTTATATTAAATAGATATTTTCTGGTTTACCATTTTGATTCCCTTGTCATTTTTTTACAACATATTTTTAAGTTATAGTCATGTGCCACATTACAACATTTCAGTCAACATTGTTCTGCATATATGATAGTGGTCCTGTAAGATTATAATGGAGCTGAAAATTTTCTATCACCTAGTGATGCTGTAGCCATTGTAACATCATGGTACAGTGCATCACTCACGTGTTTGTGGTGATGCTGGTGCAAACAAACCTACTGCACTGCCAGTCCTATAAAAATGCTGCACATACAATTACAATAGTAGGCTATACCATCTGGGTTTGTGTAAGTACACTCCATGATGTTCATACAATGGCAGATTTGCCAAGGATGCATTTCTCAGAACATATCCTTATCATTAAATAGTATATGACTGTATTTTATAGTGATCGCTAGGGGGTTACAATTAATATCTTAATTGATAACAATATAGTTCAGATTAATACCAACTAATATTAATGGTATGCTAAAACTTTGTTCCTATACTGTTCTATACCCCATTTTATATTGTTATTGTCACACACTACATCTTTATACATTGTGCCCTCATTAACATAGACATTTATTGTTTTATGCAGTTGTCATCTAAATCAGATAGGAAAAAAAGAGGGGCTGCAAACAAAAAATACATTAATACTATCTTTTATAATTACCTATGTATCTAAGTTATATTTACAGGAGTTTTTATTTCTTTATGTGGATTCAAATAACTGTCTAGTGTTCTTTTATTTCAGCCTGAAGATCTCTCTTTAAAATTTATTGTGGGGCACATCTATTAGAAACAATCTCTCTCACATTTTATTTGAGAATCTCTTAATTTTTTTTATTATTTTAAAAAATATTTTTGCCAGATCGATTTCTTGATTGGTAACTTTTGTTTCTCAGCACTCTGAATACGTCATTCCACTGCCTACAGACTTCTATGGTTTCTGATGAGAAACCAGCTATATTTGTATTGAAGATTCCTTGTACACAATCAGTCGCTCCTCTCTTGTTGCTTCCGAGATTCTTTCTTTGTCGTTGGCTTTCAACAGTTTGATTAGAGATGAAGGTGTAGTAGGGCGGAAAAGCAGTGGCTCTGGTGTGAGACAAACCTTGCTTTTAATCCCAGCTGTGTCATTTTCTAGTGAGTTTTCTCATATCTGATAGGAATATAATGAGATCTACTATTAGGATTATTGTGAGAACAAAATGAAATAATGTAAATGAGTCGTAGATGGCAAGCAATAAGCCATTGTTCAGTTTTCACAGATTCAGAGCACGGGTCTGCCTGGAGTAGGCTTCTATTTTATTGTCGACTGACCAGTTGATCTTACCACCATTTTATTCATTCTGCACTATGTTTTCCTTCTCCAAGGGCTTTCATCTGCAGTTGTGAAACATTATTCGTCAACAACTGAGGCTGTTTACGTGGTTCACTCAAATCAGTATTATTTTTCTTAGGGTATCATCTGGGGATGCTTAATAAAAAACATAATGTTGTCATCTCCTAGCCCTCCCTGAGATACAGTTGGTACCCCTAGCTTCCCTTAAATAACACATTATGTTAATAAACTGGCTTCATCTATGGTTGGGTTTGGTTTTGTGGTAATATTTTTGTGTTTTATTTTTGTGTCATATTTCAGCTCTGCCTCCTCAAGAATTACTAGTTCCACGTGTATAAGACAAGGCAAACATTTCTGACCCTCCCTCCACATACCTCACTGGCAGACACACAACCTTCTCCATGGAGATTCACCCCTGTAAGCCCAAACCTGCCCCTATCTACAGACAATATCCAATGATATAAGGCTAGTGATGTTTATGCTGATGTCAGAGGACTGAAATCTTTGTTGACTCTTTATCGTTCCTGACTTTGAGTCCTGCCACATCCATGGCACTTGCCTTCTGCTTCCTACCTACTTACCTTTCCTGGACAAGCTTCTGTCTCTTGTTCTTACTGGCTTTTCTGGACCTCTCTTTCTTGGTTGAAGTATGAGTCATTATATTCCCTAGGCCTGTTAATTCATTCAACAAATACCTATTGAGCACCTAGTACATGCAAACCTTTGTTCTAGGTGCAGGAGATATAGTTGAGAGCCACAAATCAGACAAATTATCTGCTCTCATGGAACTTACATTCTAGATTACTTCTAAGATTTAGGCATAACAAAGAGTTTACTACCTTATCTCAAAAAAGATTGGCCAAGGGGTAAATCTGTGTTCATCAGGTGCTGGAAGGTCCTCTTTGAATCTTGAGGAGGATAGTTAGAACTTTATATCATAATGAATTCTTACAAACAAATGGGGCGCACCCTTCTCCCTAAAAGGCCGTGTTTCCTTGAGTATTCTGTTTCTCCCTTCATTATTTTCTCCCCATCTTGCCAGCTATGTCAGGAGACTGTCCAGCTGCATTTCCTAGGCATAGCATGGAGGTTTCTTACAAATGTGAGTCCTTTGACAGTCTGCTCTTCTGCTAATCAGTCAATGACTCAGACTGCTTCTTCCTGCATATCGTGTGTGATAGCCGAAACTTTCATAATTTTGTTCCTCAGTTACATCTAAACTCTTGGATGGGTAACTTGGGGGCCCAAAGATTTCTTTTTAAATCCAGGGTGATTTTGTTCTAGAATAGCCTATGATCTTATAACTATTTTTTTTTTAATACATCTGACCAGTTAGCTTCAAAAGATAATGTGAAATTGTGAATCTCTGCAAGACCTCAGTCAATCTCTCTATGCTTCCCTTAGGTCCCAAGTCACCTTTTGTTTCATAGTTAGTAAATGGCTCCTCTGGTTCTCTCAGTGATTTCCTCCTTTTTGTGTAGAAACTTTTACTATTGGCTTTTGAGTCCATTGTAGTGATGAGTCTCCTTAAATTCTTTTTTTCTAATTAATACTGATTTTTAATTTTAATTAAAACTGACGGGCTTAGTTTTATTTATTTTTCTGATCTTTATTATCAAGCAGTAATTTCATTTTTTTAATGACTGTTTTCTTTCTTTCTACCACATAGTCATATGTGAGGCTTTTCTGGAGAAAAGCCAGGCTTTTAAAATCATCATCTCTCATTTTTTTTCTGACCTTTTAGTATATCATCTTTGGGCTTTCTATGTAAGCTCTCTGAGAGCAATAGCTTTGTTTTATTTGTTTTGTATGTCTAGCACCCAGACTGGCATAGAGTAGGGACTCCAGTATATGCTGATGAGTGAATGAATGAATGAATGAATGAACAATCTCTTTAAAAATGACTTTTTACTTTTTTCCAAACTCATTTGTATTTTTGGTTATGATTCCCTTTTCCAATTTTGAGTAGCCATTTAATGGATTTGTTTGGTCTTCTGTAGGATAGTTCCTTTTCTCTTTCCTACCCAAATGCTGTACATCATCATGCTTTGATTATAGCGACTCAGGGTTCCAACACAAACAGATGCTTTCAACACTTGGTCTTTTAAAAACAGTTTAAATTATTTCTCTCCTTATAGGTCTAAAATTCTTCTGCTCTAGGAAACAGAGGATAGCACATCCTGTATCACATAGTAGTTAGTGTTTGCAGGATGAGTCTTAGAATAGTGTGACCAATAGGCTAAAACCGAATGCTACCCACGGTGTGGTCCATAGATCTAGAATGGTTCATGAACTAACTGTTGCCCACCCTCAAAAAGTATTGAAAGTGAGAACAAGCACTTAGAAATTTTTATGTGCAATTTAACATTGCTCCAGCATCAAAGTACCTGATTTTGTGTTTTGTAAAAGTATCAGTCCATGATATCTTAGGAATAAAAAGCACCACAAATGGTGAGAGATGCCCCAGGTGAATTCTCAGCTAGATTAAATGTAGAGGTGGCTCAGTCTGTCTACAGAACAGGTGGTGAGCTTGAAGACTGTCCATATCACATGACTTTCTAGAAAAACTATAAACCAGTAGTAATGATTCCTGATAGTTGGGAATCTTAAGTCCTTGTATATATTTCAATAGAAAAAAACAATTCTGTTTATGGAATAATGGACACCACCTTAAAGTTATGCAGTATGGTGCAGTTTCAAACCAATTTATCTTCTGTCTTTGTAACACGCAAATGTGGCTGGTCTGCAAGGAAAACCTCATTCACTGGTATAAGGCAGCTGTGCCAGAGGAGGGAATAATAAGGGGAGCCTGTACTGAGTCAGAATACACCTCACTGACATTAAAGCTGATTGATGAGCAAAGAACTTTCTGAGTCCAGAGGAGAACAAAATGGAAATAAGGTAGACAAATGGTACCAGGATGTATGAGAAACTGTAAGTGTGACACAGACGTGTGTTCTCTGTGCAAGAGAAGATTAGGGTCTTTCAGGGCTGACAGGTGTTGTCAGTGCAGTTGACATAAATTTTGCTAATGTTAATGGAAATGTACTAGCATGATTTACCAAAGTCATTTACAGCCATTGCGACAGAGTGAAATAGAAAGCAATGGTAGGCAGAACCCAAGAGGTTTCCTACTTGCATGTGTGAATTAATGCATATTTTAAAACTGCTATATACATAGAGTTTTCCTTCTGGTATGGCAATTTTTATTTTTCTTCAAAGTTATTCTTTCAAATCTTAAAAAAATACAGTGAACTTTGTGGTTCCAAAAATCTTTCTCAAGCTCTCTGCTTTCTCCATTTTGAGACTTACTTCTTGTGTTAACAGATTTTATTTCTTACAGATCCATTTTTTTAAGAAGAAAATTATGTTCTTTCATTCTTCCTCATGCTTTTGGAATTATACATTCTCATTGGTGTTCAGTCATAGGAGTCACAAAGTATTCTTGAATGCCAACACATTGCTTTCAGCTATGAAGTGGCAATACCAAGGACATGTGAAGTTTTTATGGTAATAGGTCAAATATACAGAGCATCAAAAGCCAACCTTAAAGGGCACGAGAAGAGAAACATGACATCTCTATGCTGCTGCAGCCAGTGTTTGCAAAGCTGGTCAAGAGAGTTGGTGGTGGGAAGAAAATTACTTCAGAGCTGGAATATCATCTGGCTTGGAGAAAGCAACTATATGGCTCTTCAACCAGGAACATCTCCAACTGGCTGAGCAGCACGAGTTTTGTCCCCGAAGGCTGTATGTAGCAGCAGAGGCAGTCAGACATAATGTCTGGGACAATCAGAAGGCTTCTAGAAAAGAAAAAAATAGGAAATTTGAGCAAGGATAGAAGGTAGAAGAGTAGGAAAGCATGGTACAGAATTCTTTAAAGAATAAAGATAGGTTGCATTTTATACAAAAGACAAAGTGGAAATCCTGGGCTGGCATCATATATGAAATGACTTAGGGTGAGCCAGGGAAAGAATGATGGAAGACAGCCCTGGTAACTAAAGCTATTCTCTACCTAAGATGTTAATGCTTTCCCCCTCTGGGATCCAGGAACAGAATGGCTTTGATGCCACAGAATGCAGAGTTTTCATCAGTGTTTTGCCTACTCTGGACTGTCCACTTTCTGTGTTTCACTTGCTGCTTTCAGCTGACCATTTTGCTGTCTATTAACATCACTGCCAAAGATGAGCATAGGAAAATAGGAAACTACAAGGAAGGACACAGAGTGACAATTTTTAATAGAGTCTTGTATAACAAAGTTGAGACCTCTGTAATGGCTGGGGTGGGTATAACATTTGCTTCCCCAGGCCACACTTAATTCTCCTCACATCAAGTCTGAAGTTTCACAATGACAATGATTTTTGACTTGAGTCTTGTGCAAATCAGCTAGTGGGATTCCTTGTCCCCAAGCCCCTCCTCTTTCTCTTTCTGGGCCCTAACCTGCTCATCTACTCAGGGCAAAAAAAAAAAAAAATCTCTGAAGTTTTCTGCCAAGTATGAAAGAACATACTTCTGAGATTCTGAGATACCTCTGCTCCTCCCTGAGGGAGCCTCTGTCTACTCCAGGTCCTTCTTTGCTATAGCCTCTTTGGTCTTGCCCTCAATGGTTCTTTTACCAGCTGGACCCTCTGAATCTCTTCATTATTCTTTACGCCAAGACACATGGTTACTTCTTTAGACACTTCAGAGTCACCCTTTATGAAAAGTTACTCCTACTGGCTTCCTCTCTATTCAGTCTATAAGCATTTATTAAGCACTTACTGTGTGTCAGGACTTTAGCCAGAGGTCAGGCTTGCTTCTCTTCTGCGTCATGTTTTTCAATTTATTAATATACTGAAGCTCTAATGCCATAGCCTAAGATAGAGCACAAGCTCTCATGCTGCAGTGAAGGCAGAAAACTATAAAGATGTGGTTCGCAGTTATATTAGTCTGCTCAGGCTGCCATAACAAAACCACAGACTGGGTGGCTTAAACAACAGAAGCTTGTTTTCTCACTGTCTGGAGGCTGAAATTCTAAGATCAAAATGCTGACAGGGTCGGTGTCTCCTGAGGTCTCACTCCTTGGCTTGTAGGTGGCTACCTTCTCCCTGTGTCCTCACATGAGCTTCTCTTTGTGCATAACATCTCTGGTGTCTGTTTCTCTTCTTATAAGGACACAAGTCCTATTGGATCAGGCTATCAGCCTTATTTAACCTTAATTCCCCCGTCTTAGAGGCCCTGTCTCCAAATAGGGAGTTAGGACTTTAAACAAATAAATTTGAGGAGGGACACAATTTAGTCCATAACACAAATAAAGATGCTTTCTCCTGCAAGTAGCCGAAGCTCAGTTTAAACTCAACTTTCCTGTTGGGTTGTCCAGAGGGAGGGGGTGTCCACTGTTTATACAGGGACTCAACAGAGACCCAGGTTCAATGGCAGCCATTGAAATTATGTTTGGTTATGCGCATAGATTCAAAGACAGTTATTCTCAAGTCCAAAAACTGTTTTAAGATGTCATGGATCTGTTCTTCCCGAGTCAATTAATATTTGTGAAAAATACCAGCAATGAACATTAAACCAGGCTGTATTATTGCAGGGTGTCCAAGCTGTTTTTATTCTCATTCTCACTGGAAATGGCATTGACCTCACTTTTCTAGTTCATTTATTCAGAACGCAGGTAATGAATAGACACCTAGCATTTTCAAGGCCTCACATAGAAGCCTTCAAGGCCACCAAAATGAATCAAACACTAGAATGTGTCCATCTTGTTTTATGGATCTCAGGGTAATCACATTCACACTAGAAGAGAATTTTCAAAATTTAGATGTTCAAGAAAATGTGAGTAAGCAACAAATAAATAAATAGTGGCGCTCCTTAGAATTAGTTTATACCTGCCAACTGCACAATTACTTATAGCAAAGATTCCCACTTCAGGGAACACCAGAAAAGGCAGTTTCTTCTCCTTTTTACTATCTAATGTGGTTCTTTTTCTCTCTATTTTCTTGACTTGTCACAGATTCTAGCAGCTTTCTCTCTTCTTCTCCCTAAGGTTTTCCATCTTTCTTTTCACAAGCTTTATGTCACTCTCTT
>NW_006434369.1:7630695-7656658 GCF_000325575.1 Pteropus alecto
ACAGTCTTTGCCGTTAGTTCTTGCCTCCTGAATGCAATTCTCTCTCCTCTCCTTCATGTCTCCATCTACCCTTCTCCATGAGACCGTGAAAGACAGATTCTTTCTAGAGACTCTGGGTTGATGTTTTAAACTTGCCTTTAGTAAATCACTTCTTTCCACGTACAGATACTTCAGGTGAGAACCAACAGCACCGTGTATAGTCTAGGTCTGGGAGCCTCAATCAGAAAGTTACTCCTGAAAATGAAGCAGGATCATTGGGTATTCTCTTTGAAGAAGGCAAAATTCTTTTATCTCAGAGCAGAGTCCACCTTTGTAATCACACTGAAGGTTAGATTGAAGCAGGTCAAACCTGGGTCAATGCCATTAATAACTTTCTTCCCTCACAAGGGCCCTATGTTTGAGATGAATCAGATTTTAAAAAATAAGTAAATAAACAAAGATCTACTCTGCTGTCCTCATTGCTCCACTTCATGTTTCTGAAGGGTACGATTGCATGGTGGCTAGGATTGCTTGTTGTTGATGTCGGGCCTCTGTGGGCCCAGGTGCTGAAACGCTTTCTATCCACAGGGGCAGAAATGCTGGCGTTCCATTGTAGAATTAAATTAGCTCTGCCTTCTATAAAAGCCAATAGCCCAACTCACCCTCAAACACCAGCACTTCTGAAGAACATGAGATGTGAGCATGAGGAACAAGACTCAGGACTAGGTAGACAAGAACTAAGTAACTGGATAAATTAAAGCTTCTCCCAACAATGATTGTTAGGCTATTTTGATAAGAAGGTTTTTAATCAATTCTGGCAATTAAAGAAATTCAGAAATCCTAGACACCCTTGAGAATGGACAGCCATAGTCCTCATAAAAGAAGCTCAGTGAACTGAGAGAAATAATTGATGATATGACCATCAGCAAAGTGAGGGACTTTTAAAAAGTAAATAATAATGATACGTACAATTTGCATATCAAGCGAACACACACTCACTTAGAGGGACTACCTGTGCTTAGCTGTGAGGCAGATAAGCAGTTGCCTCTATATAGAAGCTTCCAGTAATTCATCAAGAAAGACCAAAAGTGACCTAATGCACAAGTATGGCAAATAGTCCCAGTACCACAGCAATTTATATGTTAAGGAATCCACTAAAAGGTATGGTTCAACCCAGTTCAGCACCCAAGGAGGAAGCTGTCTTGAGGACTGAGCAGTCTTAGGACTTAGAGACACACACATATTTGTCTTCTTATATTCTGGATATGATATAAACACAAACTTTCTTTTGCTAGATTAAAAAAAGGGAGTTTTGGGAAAAGTCTCCTGAAATTCTTGCTGACTAGAAAAGATAAAGAGTACCTATACGTAATCATCAAAATGATTGCATCAGGAGGGAAAATAACTCTAAGAAGATAGAATCAAAAGAGAATGTTAAAAAGCTAGTGTGTGAAAAACACATGACTCAAGGAAGAAATGCACCTAGCCCTCTAACACGGTGTCTGGAACTTAATACTTACTCCATGCATGTTACTGAAGAAGTGAAAAACTAATTGGATAGATGTAAAAAGTTTAATCCTATATATATGTAAGCGTTTGTATGTATATATTTATACACACACACACGCACACACACACACACACAATTTGTATGTATATATTTATACACACACACACATATCATAGAAGGTGAATCTGGAGCTTCAAAATGAGACAGCATAACATTTCTTAATCTACAGGCAAATAAAGCTTCGTGCTATCTCAAGAAGGATGAAACTCATCATGGTGGCTAGGATTTCCCATCTTAAGATCTGCAGGCAGCTGCGGGTACATTCGGCATGGCCAATGGAAAACTAAAAAAAACATTATGGGCACCTCTTCAGGGTACTCCAGACTTCCTGAGAGCTACCAAGCTTATCTGATTTAGGTATAAATAGATTACATCCACATGAGAAGCAAACTTGAGTTTGGGGCAGAGGTAATATTTTTAGTTCTTCTTCTATTGAAATTTATGACTTTGATATAAAGGAGCTCTTAGGAAGTAGACAGTGGAAGTTCTCTAGAGTATACTCAGAGTTTTTCATCTGAGAGTGGGAACTGTTTTCATTTGGGGAGGGATGACATTTTCTTTTGTGGGCCAATAGTGCAGCTCTGCTTGCTGACCATCGAATATCAACACCCCCAAGTCATAGTGATGACCAAGAAAATGCCCCAACACAATTCTAACTTCCCATCTGGGGAGTATCCTCCAGTTGAGTAATGCTGGGCTCTTTCAAGAAGTTTATTGAGTCCTTTGGACCATAGTATGCTATACTAAAATGATAGGATCTTGGAAAAATGTAGAGTTGATCTTGTAAGTGTTGGACTCATACTTCTCAGAACTTAATAATGTGTTTGAGACAACTTTAAATGACATTCAAGTGTGGAATAGGAAAACAAACAAACATGTACTATGTCATGGCCTACCTCAGTTTGTCCCCTTCAAATGCTCACTCCATTTCATCTACTGGGTGGTCAGAATTTGTAGACTTAAGTCCTAAGACGTATTCATTTCACTTGCTTCAGGCCTTGAATGCCTCAGTTTCAACCGTGCCTGCTTTTCATTTCCTCTTCTGGCTGGCTCTCTACTTTCATGATCTAAGCAGCTAACTCCCAAAAATGGCTTGGTTTCCTGACTACTGTTTTTGTGCCGTTCCTTTATCGTGGCAACCCAGATAGGATATTTGTGATGATTATTTTGCTCAACTTAGCCTTGGAAGTACCCATGGTCAGGCAGAGTTCTTCCATGCAGTCCCTTTACAGTCTTGGCTCAGTTTCAGTGCCAGGGCAAAAACAGATATGACATAGTTTAATATGTTACATGTCCCTGAACCAATCACAAAGGGCAAGTGTTTGAAATGTTCTCATTGGTTCCTATAGAGCCAGAAGTGGGAAGGATAGTTCCCCCAAAGGAAAGCCAGAGTGCTGCTGTCAAAAGGAGAGGCCAGGAAGTGAGTAGCCAAGAGCAACAGATTCTTACAACATTGGTCAGGAGCTCCTTACTTGGATTTGGTAGTAGAAGAGTAGTTTTAGTGTGTGTGTGTGTGTGTGTGTGTGTGTGTGTGTATGTTGTGTGTGTGTTGTGTGTGTGTGTGTGTGTGTGTATTAGCTTTCTAGAAAGCAAATTCTGCATAATGGAATTGGTACATTATGGGCTCTCCCCAAATAGCTGATGAATAAATGAGTATAAAAATCCTTGCCTGTGAAGGGGAAACATCAGTGGAGAGTATGTGAGTGAAGAGTCTGAGTATGCTACAGACTGCCCTGCCAGATAAAGGATATTACTGATACTTTTCTAAGATCCACCCACTTCTAGAGATGGATTTAAACTTTCCAGACATGTGCTAAAGATTGAGTACACTCAATGCATGGGGTTTTTTTTACTTATCTTGTTAATTTTATTTTCAGAAGGTGGTAGGAGTTGTGTCCCTTAGAATTGCTTCTGATTAAAAAATAAGAACCATTTGAAATATTGAATGTGAAAGAGATAAGAGCCTTGAAAGAAAGTGATCATATTATCAAAGTTTTAAGGGTATTCTAGAAGTTCACTTCAGATATGCACTTCTAAAACTGCAGACACAGAGATTCAAATTTCATATGGACAAATAAATAAGATTTATCTGGAAAACTATGAATGAAAAGAACAGTGAATGGAGAATATGCATACCAGATATTAAAACATATTCTAAAACATCAACAACTAAAGTATGATACTGAAAAATCAATGGAAGAAAATAGGGAGCCTAAAAATAAACCAAAACTACAACAATAACACATCTCTAGGTAACAGCTTAAATGAGTGAGGAGAAAGTGGATTAGTTGATCTGTGGTATTGGGTCAATGCAGGAGCCATCTTGAAAAAATAAAGTTGGATCCATACCTTATACCTAACCCCTGGATAAATTTCAAAAGTAAAAAATTAAAAATGCAAAGTAGCAAAAGAAAGCATTAGGGAATTATTTAGTGACTTTAGAATGTGAAAGATTTATTTAACTCTGACTTAAGAGTCAGAAGCCATCAAAAAAAAAGAAAAGACTGAATAAATTTTGCCATGGGGGGAAAAAATTTTCTTTATGCAGGAAATATTACAAGCAAAGTCAAAAAGACAACAAATCAGGAAAAAATTTACTTCTTCCATCACAAACAAAGGTTTAATTTCCCTAATATGTGTATATGTTCAAATTAATTTTTAAAAGACCACCAACCATTAAAAAATGAGCAAAATATATAAACAGTTCATAGAAAAGTAAATATAAAAAGGCTCTTAAAAATATGAAATATGTTCAACATCCCTCATTAAAAAAATACAAATTCAAACTGCACTAAGACACTATTTTCTTGCCTCTCCAATTGGCAAAGATCCAAAAGTCCAATAACATACTGGGTTGGTAAGGCTTGAAGTAAAAGGGACTCATTTATCATTTGAGGGGGAATAAATTGGAGGGCTACGAAGGTCAATATAGCAATATTTATTAAAATTACAAATATGCCTGCCCTTTGACCCAGCAATTTCATTTCAAGGCCTTTATCCTACAATCATACCTACATATATGCAAAGTGATGTATGTACAAGATTATTTGTTGCAACATTGTAAAAGCAAAATATTGGAAACTACATAAATGCCCATTTAAAAAAAAGACCCAGACAAGGCAATATTATTCGACCGTAAAAAAGAATAAGTGATCTCCAAAATATACTGATAAGTAAAAAAATATCAAAATATGAAACAATGTGTAAAAATAAAGGGAAAATATACATTTATTTTTTTAAGTGCATAAAAATCTCTGGGTGGAGACCCAAGAATATTGTGTCACTAAGGCCAGTTTATATTCAAGAGGAGAATTAGACTCTATAGTTTGATGGGAAGAGTGGCAAAGAATTTGCAGCCATATTTAAAAACCACACTAAGTTATCACACTCTTAGCATTCTGAACCATGTGAATGTACTACCTACTCAAATATTAAATAAATAAATCATTTTTGAGAGAATGAATGCCTGCAAGTTCCCAGGTTGCAACAGTTTGTTTTTATTCACAGAAAAGAAAAATTCAACTTTCTTCAGAATTTTTTGCAAATTAGGCTTGATTTCAGCCTTCCAAGTAGTCTTAGAAGAGATTCTGGTGGGGATCCTAGCCAAACCAAAGCGAGAGAGAAAGAGAATGGTTACATCTGTGGTAGTTAGCAGTATGGTAGTTGGTATGGCCCTCTTTATATTCCTTTGTAATTTTTACTATTTTCTCAATTAACAGAAATTACTTCTGTAATCAGAAAAATATATTTTAAAATTTATATGTTCTTTAAATTTTACATATTAGTTAAAATTCACATATTTCAGATTCACTCTGCCTCTCAATGAAGATCAATTCTTAGAAAAAGGTATCTACTAATGGAGTGATAAGATGAAAGATATTAGTTGGAAAGTCTAAGTGAGAACCATAGTTGCCTCCATTAAGAAAAAGAAGAAGAAAAAACTAGGGTGGATGTGTAGAAATACAAGAGAAGGCAAAGGCTGAAGTAAGCATGACTGGAGAGGTAAATGTCACTGGGGCAGAAAGGAGTCTTGAAGAGGTCATCAAAAAAAGAATGATGAAGACCTCAGATAGCAAACATTAGATACAGTCAATATGTTAGATATCTTTAAATAGAATTTTATGATGTTTGGCCATGTGGTGTGTGATATACAATTAATCTCAATTTCTTTATGAAAGCTTCAGTAATTCTGTGTGTGTGTGTGTGTGTGTGTGTGTAGTATTTTTTTTCAGACCCCCACCTAAAGGGAATTTAGCTGAAGAAGAGCCTATGAAAACCCTTCAGCTTGAGAAAAGCATCCCCAGCAGAGGGCGGGACAGGAAATAGGATGATCTGAGTGGAAGTATAAGGTCAGTTGGCTGGAACATGAAGGGATGGACAGGGAGGGACAGGAGACGGGATTGGAAGGACAATAAGCAGAAAACACAGTGGAAGGCCCTCTGCCATGAAAGACATGTGGACTTTATCTCATAGATTATATGGAACCACCTAAGAGTTTTAAGTGAAAGTATCTTATATTTGTACTTTAGACTGATTATGTGGCTGCAGCTAGAGGACAAATTAGAGTGGTCAAGATTAGAGACAGTGAAATAGATTAGTTTTATTTTACAACAAACCTCATCCAGGTGTTGGATGAAGATGGCAGAATAAGGATCGTAGTGGTCCAGCAAAAGTAACATATAGGTATGAGAACTCTTCAGAAAGTAGAATCAATAATATGTAGTGATTGACTCATTTGAGGTCAGGTGAGAGAAGGGTATCAGAGATGCTTCTTAGGCTTCTTAGAAGAGATAGTGTTGACAAACACACACACACACACAAAACCAAGACAAAGCATACTTAGAAAAGAACAATTTATATGCCTTGTTTTTATTTTTGTTTTCTGTTTCTTTTTTTCTTTTGTAGTAGGAAAACTATGAATTTAGTTTGAACATGCAATATTCATGCATTTGCAATATTTATGGGACAACTAGGTAGAGATGTTTAGCAGGTAGTTGGATACTTGATCTACAATTTAGAAAACAATCTGGCTAGAGGCACAGATATCACTAGGATGTAGACAATAGAGAAGAGATGGGTTTATGGTTATCAGCACAGTAAAAAGGGCAATGTGTCAAGCATGAAGCCCTTAGAAAGTGATGTCTGGAGTTAGAGATGAAGCTAACTAACTAACTATATGTATAAATTTATATATATGTATATATAAAACTAACTCAAGTTTATGGCTTACATGACTGGTGGATAATGACATTATTTAAGTCAGGCACCTTTAATTGCAAGAACAGAGACTCGCTCAATTTATCTTAAGAAAAGCGGAGTTTATTGGAAAGGTCAGGTGGACTGGAACCAGATTTAGAGACTTTGGGAAATGAGGCAGGTCTGGGAGTCTCTGTCTCTTTTCATTCCTATTTGATTCTGCACATCCTCTTTGTCATCTTAGTACCAACCAGATTTATTACCAATTTTTTTGGATTAAATACCCCAAGATATAGACGATCTATGACAGTTGAGACTACAAGCAAAATACTACATATGTGTATGTGTTTGTGTATATATATGTGTGTGTGTATATATATATATATAGCAATTCATTATTTGTGCAAGCTGAGCAGTAAAATGATCAAATATTTACGTGTTATCTAGAAGCTAGCTTTCATAAGCTTCTCAGAATGATCTAACTCACAAAAGACACTTTCACACTTCATCTGTATCTCTCTCTCTAGAGAGAGGCAAGCTTTGGCTTGCCTCAGCCCCAACTCAACCTTATGAGATCCTCTCACTTCCAGATCTATTGAAAATTATAAAATTCTTTTCATTTCATTAGTTTAGATTTTAAAATTAGAGAATATGATTAGTCCAGGGTTTTTTTTGCATCAGGCCAAGGGTGATAGATGAGATTGCTGCTCTTGAGTCAAGATGAGCTAGCAAGGGGAATGATGATGGATATAAAGCAAGGCCGCCTATGCAGGAGTGAGGTAAGGGAGTTTCCCTTAGAAGGGATGTGGTGTAGACAGGATGGGAGGTAAGGGCTCGGCCTAGGCAGTGTGGCCATTACCCATTAAGGAGGAGTAGATTCTGTATCGGATATATAGGTTTGGATGATCAATAACTGGCTGATTGAAATGACCTTAAGAGAATGTGTTAATGGATTGATATTAAGCTGGAAAGAAATTGATAATGGAATTCTGAAGAATTGTTCCTCACTTTATCTTTTCAACACTTTTTTCAATAAAAGCATATCAAACATGTCTTCATTTATCAGAAAGCTGGGGATAACGTATAACATATTGGAAGACAGAGCTCAGTCTCAAAAAGATCTTGGGAAACTGGAATAATAATCCAAATCAAAAATGATGAAATTTAGTAGGACCGAAGCTTGGAATTACTAAAATCAAACATACAACTACAACATCAAGAAGAAGAAGCCTAACTATATGTTCACGTATAGCCTTAAATAATCTCTAACCAATTTGAGCCGCCGGTATAAAATGACTGCTAAAACAAAAAGAAAAAAGAAAAATCAACACTTTGTATTAATAAAAGCTTAAGTGCCCAGATCCAAATGTGATAACTATCCTTCATTGGTCAGACAGTACTCATTTGCTGGGGCCATGTATTTTTTTAAATTTTCATTAAGGCTTTACCTTTTTCAAGCAGTTTTAGATTTGCAGCAAAATTAAAGAACGTACAGAGATTTCCCATATATCTCCTGTCCATACGTACATAGCTTCCCCCATTACCAACATCCCAGACCAGAGCAATACGTTTGTTACAACTGGTGAACCTACACTGACATGTCAGTATCACGACAAAGTCCGTAGTTTACATTAGAGTCCACTCTTGGTGTTGTATCTTCAATGTGTTTCTGGAGCCATATTTTTAAAGGTACAGTAAATACAACATATTCTGCCCCTTCAGATGGCCTGCCTGGCTTTGATTTGGATTTTTTCCTGAGGCATTTGCTCTTACATTGCTCACTCATGCTCTATTCATTCTGGTCTATGGGCAAATGACCCCCTTCTTCCTGCACCTGACCCAGTTCTAGTATCTCACCTCCAGTTATCTTGGAGAGCTCACTGAATCCAGGGCACGACTCTGGTCTTTGCAATCATGCAATGACGCCTCAAACCATACTTCGAAACAGACTTCTAAAAGTTCCAGTGAGCAATCATAAGAATTGATTGTTGATTGGTTAGTCTTCGTGTCAACAATAGAAGACACCGAGGCACTGAGTCAAGTCTCATAGTAAGTGACAAGAACAACCAGGGGTCAGACTCCACATATTAGACCTTAATGGTGTGTCCAGCCCCAGTCCACCTTTTTCAGTTTCTCTATAAGCTATGCTAGTATAAAGTCCCAGAAATGAATTTTTGAATAGCCCATTTTTTTCTCCTTGGAATTCTTCCCTTTTTATTACTCAAATTGCCAGCCCCCATCTCTTCTATCCACAAGAACTCAACATTTCACTCTCTACTCTCCTTGTTCCCCCTCACCCTCCCTCACACACAAAATTAACTCATAACTGAAGGTTTTGTTTTATTTTTGGCACCAGCCCTCATTTGAATCGATGACTCCCACTCGAAAGACTTCGAGATGCAGATATGTTTTGATTACATTTGGGAAAGGACATGGGTTTGTGGCCCTGAGGTATGGCTTACCAGAGAAGCTTGTCACATAAATCTGTTCAACCCACCACACAACATCAGTGATATCAGCTTCTTTTCAAACCCAGCTGTGAATGTACAAAGATTAGTACATTTCTTTCCACATGGGATGAACTTAGCCACATCAGTAATTGGGTAAACTGCGTATGTCAGAGCCGTGCAACAAATCAAACAAAACCAGACAAAATCCTCCAAGGTCACAGACTTGTCGAGAAGGGTCTCAGACAGAAGGAGAAATCATAGCAGGGTCGATTTCAAACTTCCTAGTATAGACTGTGTAGCGGGAGCAGGAGGCAGAAGTGAGGCCGAGTCAGACAGGGGCGTGGGGGGCAGTGAGATGGAGCTGGCATAGCTATGGGAAGTGCTAAGATTTGAAAAGACCAAGCGTAATATTCAACAGAGCCAAATGCTCATGCAAGGTCAATGAGACTCTGGATGGACCAACGCTTTCCCCTGATGGCAAGGAGACAGGGCAGGAGCTCCTGGTCTGAAGGAGAGTTTCAGCCAGGCCTCAGGCTCTATGGGGCTCATGGGACAGGAGGCTGGCCTCATTGGGAAGAGTGTATAAACTCTGCATAGTTCCTTTCCTCAAACCTACCAGCAAGGCCAAGTGTACATTTTCAGGCTAATGGTCTATTAGAATGCCAAACTAAACTTCATTTTCTGTTTGAGAGATTTTTTCCATTTTTAGCCTTCATGAAACACTTGGCAATTTCATCCCGAGTTCTTCTTACCTGTGGTAATAACAATTAACCAAAGGCAACTATGTGCCTTAGGGTATCAGAGTCCTACAGAACATGAAAATGAGTCCCAAGGCAGGCCTCAGAGTCAGGTGAAGGGCACATCTGCTCATTTCCTTTTCCAAAATAATCGCAGCTCTAAGATCCTGTCACACTCGCCAGGAAAGCACTGCTCCTGTGACTGGCTGTTGCCAGCAGTGACCGCACATGGCTCCCAAAGTAGCAATTCAGGGGGATCTCCCATTTGCCAAACAACAGTTACATACATAGAGTTGTAATGCATTTCAGACTTCTGTGGCTTGTGTGTACTTAAATAAAAATTATGACCCACGCTTGGAAAGCATAATGAAAACTTGATCTTTTTTAAGTGCTCTGAACTACTTAATTAGTCCAATAACATCTGTCCCTGAACCTTATGCCATCACCCACCAAGTCACAGAGAGGACACAGGTAATGTGGTTACTCCTTCAGCCAGAGGGTGATGTCACTCACACCTCTCTAAGTAGGTCCTTCAGCTCTTCCCCAGTATGAATCCTTGGTTGTTCCTTTTCAAAAAGCTCTCTCATCCACACTATCGTTGTCAGTCAATTAATCTGAAAGTGTACTAAAAAAAGACTGATACATGCAATCAACCTTTTACTTTAACCTAAAAACAAATGGATATTAATGTGCCGGTTTATCCTTAAGCCTATTGGCCTGATTTAGCTCTGACCACAGTCAACTAGGAAAGAAAGGGAAATCTTACACATTCCTGAAAACCTAAGTTCCTTGACTAATCATAAGATATAAGTCCTAGTTTAGCAGTCGCCTGAGGGATTAGCTCATTTAACTCCTTTAATGGAATTGAAAAGGATGTAAAATTTGTATCATTTTACAGATAAGTAAAATGAAATCAGTCCAAGGATGTTAGCAAACCTGGGAAAGCTGTATCTTAAGTGCCTCCAAAAAGGGCTATCAATGATAAATAATGATCTGCTCTCTAGAACCTTAAAAGGGTTCAGGAATTAGAGGCACCGGTGTCTTTGAAGATGAGAGGGAGGCAGGAGACTAAAAAGCAGGAGAATTGATTGGAAGTCCTCAAGATCTCCAGGCTGCTCCATCCGCTTGTCCAGCCAGGCAATTGGTCCCCATCCCCACCCACCAGGAGATGCAGGGGTTTTATTTGGGGGAGGGGAGTGAAATGAACATGAGGGCCTCCAGAATCAAGACCACCAGGTATGTTGGAAGGCAGAGAGTGCCACCCTGCTGACATCAGGACGATGAATAAAAGTACACATGCTGAACCCTAAGACACCCATCGCCACCTGGCCTCATCATCTGCTCAGCTCTATGGAGGCTGCTGCCCACGTAGTTACCCTGGGACAGGAAACTAGAGTGGGACAAAAGGGTATGTGCAAAGGCCCAGGATTTGAGACAGTGCTACAAGTGGTCAGGTGGGAAGGGCAGGGAGCTATGAGCACAGCGAGGTGAGCAGAGTCAAGAGAAGGAACCTGAACCTCACCTTCTAGGCTAGAAGGGATTGCAGAGAGTTCTAAAAAGTGCAATGACATGATCGATCACATCAGCATCCTAGCAAGATCACTCTGACAGCAGAGAGACATCTAAATGGTCAAATAGGTAAAATTGGGAATGTTTGGTTGGGCATAGGTGATGATGTCGACTCCAGAAAGAAAGCACACAGGAAGATGAAACTCAGGCTTGAAGCGGGAAAGAATACACTGGAAAAGTGAAAACTAAAAACTGAAGTCAGGCAGCCTCTCGCTTACCTCTTATTTTAAATGGCTGGACTCCAAGCACTGCATGTCTCTCCTTCAAACTTGCTAGTTAATAGACCCAGGAAAGGCCTGGGATATTGGATATAAGGAACATTATAAGTTGAGCAAAGTGGTCGCTGAGATATTTGCAACCGCTAGCTCTTCTCTCTCCAAGAAATGTTATTTAATTTTGGGTTAGGTGGATTTGCCAGGAAATACTCCAGTGTGTAGTGGGGCTATGGAACAGAGGTCAATTTTACAATAATGAAATATCTAGTTCTTCCAGGAGCCACAGAAGTCATCAGGCCGTATCCTTAAGGAGCAGCCACTGAAATGATACCCACACAGCCTGTCGTGGGAGCACACCAGTGATGATGATGTGTGTGTAAGAAGTGCTTCTGGGCACACAACTGAGCTCAGCTAAGGCTGAGGCTCCTCAAGAAGCATCATTAGCAATAAACCTGAGCAGCTACCCAAAGCCTCACTGTTTCCTCCCATGGTCTGGGCCGTCCTTGGTCCATCCACAGTCTATCCGGAATCAACACTTACCCTGAGAGAACCAGCTCTACTTACTCCTGCTTGGAATTCCAGATGACTTTAGCTATGACCAAGAAAATGACAAAATCTGAATGTTATTCTGGCTTAAATGGTTATCACCTACAGGCCTAATTCAACAATTCATTTTCAGTTTAGAAGCTGACAACAAACGCCAGCTAGACTCTTTAGCCCTTCTCAAAAACAGCCCTGCCCCTGATTTCGGCCATGCCTGACGGGGCTGGGACCAGGGAGAGGCGATTCACCTTGCGTGCCAAACTTAATGGGACACCAATATTTTCGTACAATGTTTTAAAAATCACAGTAGATGTTAAAAAATCCACGACGAACAAAATATTAAAAGTTCATAAAGCAGTGCAACATCAAGCCATATTCGAATCTGAGGCAAACTGAAAAAGCAGTTATTTCAATTGTTCATTTACAATTTTGATATTTTGCTCATTGTGAATTTTTTTGCATTAGTTTTGATTTTTTTAAATATATAAAATTCAAACATTTTTACCTTGAATACTGACTTTTCGGACATCTCCTTAAAGCCTGCTAGTATAGGTAAGCACCATACTTGCCTTGATCTCAGCCTGGCCATTAGGGCAGGAACTTGGACAGTTTTACACATTCTCTCACAGCTTCAGACACCGCATCCTCACCCCAACCTACCACACACACACACACACACACACACGCACGCACGCACGCGCGCGCGCATGCCTTCACACACAACACGGCATGGAAAGATTAAAAGCTACTCCTTGGATTGGAAGCGCACATCCTGTTCATCTGCAGAGGTTATGGAGGGCATTCTTAAAACTATTTTTCTCATTCATCTTTTCAAGAGTGCCGCTGTTCACCTTTAAACACACACCTGAGCTCAGCGTGTGTAACAGAGCAGTACCCTTGGGCTGTGATCACACACAAAAAGGAGAGAAATCAATTTCAGCCCCCGAAGGATGGACTTACTAGTACAGAAGGTCACCAAATGCTAGCACTCCTCAGTGGGCTTGGGACAAGACCCTTGTCAGCACTGCTTTGCTGCACATCTGACGGAGGGAGGAGGGAGGCTAGGAGACTCACTCTCGCCGGGGAAGAGAAAGAGGTCGCTTGTACAAGAGACAGGATAAATATCTTAAATAGAGAAAAAGAAGAGGCACACACGTGCATGTGCGATGTGGAGTCGGAGTTGTGTTTGCTCCTAACACTCTGGAGAAATTGTCCAAGGCTGGCTCAATCAACTGAAAATACGACTGCTGTAATTCTGTCAAAGTCACTTGTCAAACCAGGTTATCTACTCCCCAGGGGCTTGCTGCACAGATCAGTCTTACCAAAGGGACATATCTCATGGCTCTATCTCAGGGAAACCTCCACGCCTGGTTGTCAGTTTGCTCACACCCTTCCCTGCCCAGGTATCTGATTTAAGCCATCTGCGGTCTAGAGCAGATATGGGCTGATTCTGGAGCCTGCACCAGTAATCATGGCAGCCCTGAGCCCTTCAAATGTCAGCAAGTCGGTGCCACTTCTGTCACCTCAGAGGCTATTATAAATATTTTACTAGAAACCGCATGAATGGTAACAAGGTCCGCTGCAGAGAGGAGCAGTAAACCAAAGACAGCCAGGCTTCTTCTATAGAAGATGTTTGAGGGAGGACTGCATAGCTGTTCCCAAGAGCAAACTCTTTTTCCCCCCAGTGTGAGGGCAAGAGTTTTGTGAAAAGAGCCAGGGCATGGAAGTCAAACAGATGTGCAGACCCTTGTCTGAATCCTGCTCCACTCTGAGCTATGGGACCTGGAACATTATTTAATCTCACCAAAGTTCAGTTATCTAATCTATAAAGTAAGAAAAAGCTAATGGATATAAAGTGCCTGGCACAAAGCCTGTGCTCTTCACGTGTCCACTCCAGCTTCCATTTCCAGAAAACTATTGCCACATACATCCTCTTTCTCACCATCTCTTAATTGGTCTTTTTATATGCCCAGAATCTCCAGGCCACCTTTGCTTCCTGTCATCATGACCTGGCCCTCTCCTTACCAAGAATTTCTCATTGGTGACAATGGGACTGGATTTTCATGAGAGAAAAGTAGTCAGATTAGCACATCACGTTCCCAGGCAGCATGATGTTAGGCAGGGAGGCAGTAAGGAGAAAAGAGAACAAAGAGGCACATCTTTTCCTCCCCCTTCTCATCCCGTGCTTCTATTTGGTCCCCGGGAGCTGGGAAACTAAGAAAGCAGGCCTAGCTGGGCACACCCCAATCAGTCAGCTGTGATTCTGAACTAAATTATGGAGAGAATCATAAAAGAGAAGCAAACTCTAGATGTTTGATCTCACATTCTCCAGAGAAAGGCAGCACGCAGGATCCCAAGGGAATGTAGACATCATCTATCTGGGGTGAGCCAGAGCTCTGGTATACCTGAGCAGAAAATGCAGAGACCTTTTTTTAAGTAAAAGTTGAGGACTCATTTGCTGGCAGTGAGAAAGATGATTTGAAATTACTAATGCCCTCCTAAATATAAGATATATGGCTGCCAACCTCAGTAGGCCTCAGGGGAAAGATTACTGAGAGGCTTTAAATTTGATGGGTCAGGGACTTCCTGTGATTAACAGTTTCAAAGATCAAAGAACTGTGATGCCCAGTGTGGGCAGGACAGGCTACAGTGACAGGTGGAGTGTGTTAAAGGAAAAATTATTCACGACACTTGTGAAAGACAGGAAGGCAGACTTTATTCAATGGGATTTTTCAGTAGAAGAGAGATTGGACTCAACTCCTACTCCAACAAAGACAGTGGAGATTTATATAGCTGACCCTTAAACTGTGCAGGGGTTAGGGATGCCAGCCTCACACCCCTCTTGTAGTCAAAAATCCATGTATAACTTTTGACTCCCCTAAAACTTAACTACTAGCAGCCTACTGTTGACCAGAAGACTTACCGATAACATAAGCAATCATTTAACATGTACTTTGTATGTTATGTGTATATTCTTACAATAAAGTAAGCTAAAGATATAATAATGTTATTAAGAAAATCATAAGAAAGAGAGAAAAATATATTTATTGAAAAAAATCCACATATAAGTGGATCTATGCAGTTCTAACTAGGGTCAGTGACAATGAAGGAGAGGGTGAAGGTCAGTGGATGGAAAATTACAAACACGAGACATTAGGAATAAGGGGGATTCTTGCTAGACTGACTCAACAGAAGTCTGGCTGAAGGCAGGCCAAGATGATAAGATACCGAGTGTGGTCTGATATCAAGGGTGGGAAATTTCCCCTAAATTGACTCATAAGAAATCTTGCTCAGGTGGATTCTACAAGGACCGACAGAAAATTCAAGGCTGGGCTAGTCCAGCAGAGGGCTCCAGGGAGCCCAATTAGTGTTTGTTCAAAGAAGGGAGTATTGGTCGAATATCTGAACCCTTCTATGCATCTTGGTTAATTGTAAGGGAACAAGGTGTTCCTGAATACAGCAATGGGGTGATGAAAAATGCCCCAATTCCAGGAACTGAAAGAAATTTAAAGTTAGCTTTATATTTAGGAAACTTTTATTGATAAGAGAGACCTTTCCACCTTTTCTGGGGCCAGCAGTAGCTATAAGAACAGCAACAAATAGCAAGCTAGCCTCATGAGACCTAAGCAGCAGGAACGCCAGACGCAGTTGCTAAACCAGTCCACCAGGTGGCAGAGTGAGAGCAGTACGGTTGTCCCAAGCGGAAAGGTTGTTGGCTGGCCAAGGGCAATGAAGGAACTGGGGCTGTGTTTGGGATGCCAGCCATAGTTGACAGAGGAACTCAGTGTTAAGACACTTCTATTTTTATCAGGGCTTCTACTTATGCCCTTGGTTATGTAGAGCCTTGGGAAATAAGTAGTTATACACACAATATGTTAGCATTTATTTAAAAAATGAAAAGATGATGAACCATTTGGCAAAGGTTGTATCTGCTTAGGTAAATTAGAGTTGACTCATGTAATTGGGATTCAGAAATCACTTTCAAAGAAGGTCAGGTTGCCGACTTGACTCTGTCCAATAGGAGTAACTTCTACTTCCTTTCTTTGCACTGCTTGTCCCCCAGCCTGCCGAAAAGGATTCCACTGACACCTGACACTGCTCCAATGGCTCCTATCCAGTTCCCTGGGTGTAGGCCCCACATCAGGGAACACAGGTAGAGAAGAAGTAGCTCCATTGCTCGTGGCTAGCCCACTCCCAGCAGCTCTGGGGTGCTCTGGATAGGGAGGACGGGAGAATCTTGGGAGCAGGGCTAACCTTAGGCTAAGTGGAGAAGGAAGCAACTTCTCCTCAAACCACAGTCCAATGGCACTATCTCCAGTTCCCTGGGTGTAGGCCCCACATCAGGGAACACAGGTAGAGAAGAAGTAGCTCCATTGCTCGTGGCTAGCCCACTCCCAGTAGCTCTGGGGTGCTCTGGATAGGGAGGACGGGAGAATCTTGGGAGCAGGGCTAACCTTAGGCTAAGTGGAGAAGGAAGCAACTTCTCCTCAAACCACAGTCCAATGGCAGACTCGATTATGTAGGATCAAGGTATCGGCCGGGCTACACTCCCTTCAAAGACTCGTTCATTGACTCTTCTAGCTTCTAGTCAATCCTTGGCTTAAAGACACATTTCTGCCTTCATCTTCATGTCACATTCTCTGCATGTCTGTATCTAAATTTCTCTTTTCTTGTAAGAGTACCAGTCATTGGATTTAGTGCCCACCCTAATTCAGAATGACCTCGTCTTAACTTGATTGCATGTGCGAAGAACCTATTTGCAAATAATGTCACAATCACAGATCCTGGGGGTTAGGATTTTGACATGTCTTTTTGGAGGACACAGTTCAACCCACAACTACCTTTCCCCACACACGCAGGGTAGACATCAAGAATAGATCATGGGATTTTTCTGTGCAGCAGACCAGACATCACAATCCTTCTCCACACAGCTATCCTGACTGTACTTCCACACATGAAGAGCCAGCACCTCAGGTGAAACCAATTTGCCACTGCAAGTCTCACTAAAAGAATGAGTCTGTGATGATGGTAATCTGGCATATGGTGATGAGTTTGCGGGAGAGATGGTGCCAGCACCCTTTAAGCCTGGTGCAGGTGGCCTTCTATTCACTTTATTCACAAGATAGGTAGGTACTGCTGGGGAGGTCTCGGACAACTCTATCACCAGACCATCTCCTCCTTGGCCCAGGAGGTACTGTTACACATGATCGCAGCCTTGGATCACAGGGAGAAAGGTCCTGCTGCTTTTTCTGAGTCCATAATCCACATGCACCATAGCATGGCCCGGTTCCAGCTCCACTCCGTGCATACATTTCTCCTCCCTCTACCCCCTACAAACTGGAAATAGTGATACACAGCCATCTCACAGACCCGTGGGGCAATTTAATTAATGTTTATAAAGCACTCTGAGGTCTTCGGATGAAAACTGCTGTGTAAGTGCAAAATTATTATTAGTTCTCAGCCTCCTGTCCCTTGGCTTCTGACAAGGCTTTTGTTGTTCTTGAATGGGAACTGCTTATGGGCTGTCCAGCTGGCTCTTTTGGGTACCTAGGCAAGTACATACACATTTGCAAATTTTTTTTTTTCCTTTGAAAAAAGCATTCCAGCTCTGTGGGATGTCTTGAAGCTTTTCAGTGTGTGAATTTCTCTCTACTTGTCTGTACTAAGTACTGTAATCTACAAGAGTAGATTGTAAACAGGCTACTTTAGAAATAGTGAGGGGGAAAAATGGTCAATTTGAAGAAATGGACTCTCTTATAATGAAGAATAAAACAATATCTCCTTCTCATGTGGAATCTAAATGAACCACTAAGTGAGGTCTGTCTCCCTTGCCCAGAGGGATTCTGTTTGTATTTATGCATTGAAAGGAGAAAAGAATAGATTTGCTTTCAGTGCTCAAGTGTCACCTCCTTCCTTCACCCTAACTTCTCAGGAACCATGGAAACAAATACACCCCACCTACATGGTGTTTTCCTGATAGTTCTTTGTTACCTAACTGTGCACTTGCCTTGGATCCCATAGGGAAAATGAAATAAAGTGGAAAAGAAAAAAGACGTAACTGCAAGTGTAATGACTTGTCTCTAGAAGAGAGAAGGGGGCTCGTGTGTAATTTCTCAAGCTCTGGGGCAACAAACAATGTTATATGGCACCATTTTATTTTTCTCTAAAATGTATTCATACCCATCCCATGTGACTCACGCACAACCCATTGGGATCCCTTGAAGGTATCTTTTGGTGTATCATCATGCTTTGTTAGCAGGGTCTGTGAGTCAGCCAACTTCTGGAAGATTTCATTTTTAAAAATCTCTAAGGAGCAATTATGTAACATGTAATCAGTTGAACAGAAAGTACAGAGGTCCAGAACCAATGAAAGAAGCAAATGTTTGCTATGTGACAATTAACACAGGAAAAAGTAAACCCGAAGAGCTAGGATGATGCACTCTATGTTTCTTAAATGAACCAATTGCTGATCAAATATTTCAAATTGCAGAAGAGGAGACTGGGAATATTCTTCTGAGACAGGAAAATTGAGGTAGTAAGGAGAGTAAAGATGGATAAAACTAGTTTTAACCATGTACTTTGATTGTAGCGGCACCAGAGCCATATTCGTTATCTCAATGGCTGTGGCACATGAGGACTTTACCTGCAGTTTAAGATGATTACATTCTGCCTGTTATGTAGAGATCAAGATGAAGGGAATACTCTTTCTTTTCATTCTTTTATTTAAAAAAAGGCAACGAGACCTAAGGAAAAAATAAAAAATAACGTACAGAAGCTAGGATCATAAGAAAACCCAGGACAAAAATCGAAATGACAACGTGTAGGAGCCAGCTCGTTTCCATCCCTTCTCTTCTCTTCCACTGATGCCATGCTCCTCTGGGCTTCCATTTGCCTAGATGGTCTTCTGGCTTCCCATCCCCTACAGCTCTTTCATTTCATCTTTCACTCTGTTTTCCTGGTTATTGTCCTAGAAATGAATCTAATTATATGGCTCCCCAACCCAGACAGAACCCTTCAACACTGCCCCACTGTGCAAATTCTCTATAACGTGTCTAGTTTTACATTATTGCCTCCTCTCTACTTGGTCTGGACTGTGGGTGCTCTATGCCCACAAAAACCCTCATGTAATTCTCTGTTCGTGTGTGCTCTCTACTTTTTTGCCTGAAAGAGTATTCCCCTGCCATTCTCACCACACTTCCCATTACTATCATTCAAAATCCTGCTTATCTTTCAAGTCCAAGTTCAAATGGAGCCAGTTCTTTAAAGCCTTCTAAGCTGCTCCCACATGAATTTGGACCCTCTCATAGTTATTTTCTGTTTCCCACCATTCTTTGCTAAATAAAACAAGCAGCTGCACATATAGCTCTAAGATCATTTCTCCCTCCACTAAATTGTAAGCTCCTTGAAAGAAAGGGTTGTGTCTTACTTTTTTTGAGTATTACATAGTGTCTATAACAGTATTTTGTCCAGAGTACATGCTCAGCAAATATGTTTAATTTTACCCATTCAACACACACACACACACACACACACACACACACACACACACACACACACCCCTACAAAAAGGCAGGTGGTAGAATTTTAATTTCTTATGTCAATTTAGTGAAAGTTAGAGAGTAAACACATCTAGTTTTGAGAAGACAATATACAGCACTAATAGACTCATCGAAAACCTGATTCTGTCTTACCAAACAATTAGATCAAATCTGGCTCTGCAAACAAGCAGTTGCAAAATTATGAGGGACAATTGTTGTTGAATTAATCAAATAGTTTCTATCTTAAGATTTTTAGGCCTTTGGCTATTTTTACATAGGAAAGATGGAGTATTAAACAATTAGCCAGTTCATGCAGCTAAATAAAGTTGCTGATGAGGAAAGAGCTGTGGAACAAGACTGAATTATTCTGAGACTCCTGACTCTGACAGTGCCATGAGGTCAAACACATGAGCCTCACGTGCTCTGGGTTTCTTCTGCAAACCCAGCAAATAATTGAGCTCTGTTGGGTTCTGTGGGTGCAGCTCAGTATTTTCTATGATGAAACCTGCTAAGAATTATTATGAAAACAAAAACCACAGGCCTTCTTTTGGAAGGATGTGGAGTTGATATTCATGTCTTTATTTGTGTCTTGCAACATCACAAGGTTAAATTATTATAACTGTAGATCTAATTCCATAGTCAAAGGAGGGCCCTGAGAACAAAGGTTTCCCCGGCAATGGAGACAAAAATAAATAAATATGGTCCACGATCATCTGCCTTCCTCCGAAATACCTTGATAGGCCTCAATCAAGGCATTGAAAAATACTCTCCTTGATAAATTCTGCCCTTCCCACACCTACCCCCCACAAACACCCCTTTTATTATACCAAATATTATGTGTGAAATGTTGAATCTACCTACTCTCAAATTTCCGTCATGTTTTCAGCTTACATCAGTTTGAACTGATGAAGGGCTGCCCTCCCCGCTCCACCCTGAGTTTTTCATGTGCTGTAATTCTAATGGCCATGAAGCAGAAGCATTTAGATTCATTGTGGATTAGTCCTCTGAAAGCAACATGACTCCCTTACCAAGTCAATTTGTTCCTTTTCACCAAGCCACTTTGTCATAGACTCATGGTCACTGTCACTTTCTCTGCTGCCTTTTTCTTCTTTCTTGCTCCAATGTTAAATGAATGCTTACCATTTGCCAGACAGTGGGTTAAGCTCTTAGATATACTATCTTATTTAATCCTCCCAACAAACCTACTAGGCAGGTATTATTCTTATTCTAAAGATCCACCAACTGATGGTTGAAGAGGTAAGTCTCCTGCCCAAAGTGGTAAAATTTCAAAGCTAAACGCTCTCCTCAGCACTTTTGGTAAGACATTAGAAAATAGTTGATACCACTGAAATCTATAGCTCTTATAGACATTTTATGGGCATTCATCTTTATAAAGAGCCATTTTCCAAAGTAGATTCACCTGTAATGCTTTTATAACTATTTCGACCACTTGTACTAAGTTGTTCTTCCATTTTGGGGATAATGAACTTGAGAATTTTCAGTGAAACCCCATGAATCCCAGGTACAGAGCCCATGATTTTACAAGCCCTTCTGAAATAGAAACCCTCCTTCTCTTCATCCCTCCCACCTGTGGTCATACATGCGGTCAAGCTGATGACGTACGGCCTGTAGCAATGCAAGGCGAGGGTGGATTCAGGAGCACCTTTGGGAAGAAGGTGGTGCCATTTAATAGAGATCTACCTGTCATAAGTGTCCTCCCTCTCAGAGGAGGCATTCACCTTGGGTTTGGGCTACAGACACCCTCACATGCATCCCAAAGTCTTATATGTAGTTTTAAATATAAAAAAGAATAAACATTCCCCCTTCACATGCATACATTTAATAATAGGAAAGCCATGACAAAGAGGCAAAATCCCTAAATCAATCTGGCATTCCTTGTACTCTCTAATATTAGTGTGGGCCATGCACACAGTACTAAAGGGGTAAAATCTCTTTCAAAAACAAGGAGGGAAAGGGCCAAACTTGATTAGCGAAACACAAATGCCAAAATGTTAATGTAACATTTATGAACTCCTTCGTCCCCACGTCCCAGCAACTCCTTAGTGTGCAGGTCTTGGAGTACTTTGGGCTGGTGCTTCAAGAACAGACCATTGAACTGGCTTCCTCATTTCCCCAAAGGAATTCAGACAGAAGACTGGGAAAGTCTCTTTTTGTAGATTTTTTGTTGTTGTTTGGAATGATGGAAAACATGAAAAGTAAAAGTCATTCTCTTTTGCCCAGAAACCACTGTAATAATAAGGGTAATGACTCAACGGAGTTTCAAACTTGTATAGTGCTTTATACTTTTTCAGAACCTTTTCACACACATTATTTCAATAAATTCCTACAACAACCTTTTGGCTTATAACTGAGAAAGCGGAAACCATAGGATCTGGCCCAAGATCATGCAACTTCGTAGTGGGACAACTGGAACTAGAACCCAGATTGCACGATTGGTCCAGCATTTCCATCAGGTCACTAAAAAACTCTCTATCCTGTTGTCATCCTCTCGACATCTTCTAACTCCCTCTATTCAGGTTGCTTGTCAGTTAGCGATGATATCTAACTGTAGATATAGATTTCAAAAAGTGAAAAAGCACAAATTCTTTGACAAGCATATATGGAGATATAAAAATAAATGTGGCATTCTTCTTTATTGCCTCTTTATAGATGTCTTTCCCAGATGAAAAGGCCTGTTGGGGAAGAGTTCATCGACCTACTATTTCTATGTACACATAATACTCCTTAGTTATAGTACACCCTTCGCACCAGGAAATTATTTGCTAAATATTTCCCACTGTCTCACAGCTTGGCCTGTCAATTTCTCCCAGACATGAAACATCTGGGCTAGTACAGGAAAACACAACAAATTCAAAGAGATGTTTCCCAGATGTGGAAGAAGACAGCTGTCCTCAAGAGTCTGTCACAGGGCCAGTTCTGGAAATTCATATTTCCCAAGACCTTTGTCCAACTGCATCTCACCATAGCTTTTATATGACTGAAAGAATTTTGAGGAGGTTGACCAGATAGCTGAACAAAATGCTGAGAAGGCAGCAGTGAAGAAATAGCATCACAGAGCACCCTGCAGGTGGCCCCATGCTGTGTGGCCATGCAATGGTTTTCAAAGTCCTGCTCGCAAAAAGTGGTTTGGGATCCACTTTCAGATATTTCAGTCAGATGAAGGACTTCACAGGAATGCTGGCATCTTTGATGTGGGACGCATTCTTTTCTAGTCCTGTGTGACATATAGGTCCATCACTGAGCCTTTGACTTTCGGAAAAACAACCTGCAGAAATCCTGCTCATACCAGTTCTGTCTTGTGAAGAGTCACTGGCTCCAAATGCTTGTTTGGGGAGGTGACTGGGAGAAAAACTCGTTCCGTGCCGGGTTTAGAAAACTCTTGAAAAATACTCTGTTGTCGTGCAAACTTCTGAAAAATAAAAGAGATAAGTTGAGAAGTGAATAATTGGAAAAATGCTTCAGTTGTCACCTCGATTTGAACTCCATTCACTTAGAGGTACCTGGACATCTTATTCTGAAATCCATCATTATACTGACTACCTTACTCACTCTACAGTGGGCTTATACTCTTTCACTGGTATCCCTAAAGTCTGACCAGGAGATGCTCTGATTACAAACTGGGGCCATTTCAAGCCCCTACTGTTAGTTATCTGTATGGAAAAAATCAGTGCCCATAGAAAGAGGCATTTGCCAACAAGAAACTAAAGGCACTCATTTTTTAAATTTACTGTCCACTAATTCTAATTATCCTATGTGCAAATAACTCAAAGGACCAAAGTATAAGCTCCTAGATGATAGGGATTATGTCTCATACCCTTTTATATTCCCTGTAATGCCTAACTTAGTGCTTTGTACACAGTAGGTGTTCACTAGAGACTTTTGATTGACTGATGCCTAAAACAGCAGCCAGAGAGATGAGTACATACCAGAGAGGCAACTAAGAGAATAAAAAGACTCAGTAAACAATAAGAAAGAGCCCCGGCATTGCTCCTCGATGAGATCTGTCTTGGTTGCTAAGTCGCCAACTCCTCCTGATAATGTTGAGACATGTGGGACAGATCACTTCCTAGCGTGTCAGGCCCAGAGCTGACCCTGCTCTCTCACAACTTCAGTCAACCCAGGTGAGCAGCCTGCAGAGGGAGGCTCAGGGTCTTTAAGCTGGAGTCTGCTACCAATATCTCCAGGGCATGTCGAGGACCTCCAAGCACTGGCCCGCTTCCCTTTACCCTAGGACACTCCCTGTGTACCTCGCTGTATTGGAATCTCAGGGTTAATCCTCAAGAAGTGGATGGAAGTAACAAAATATAAGGCGAGAACCCCTAAGAACAAACAGTTCAAGGGCAGGTGAAGGAGACTGGTCTATCACAGGGTGGCTGAGCTGCTCACTTGCCTTACAGGAAGAATGTCACCTATGCCCGGGATGGTGGATAGTGGGTGTTGCACTTTTTACCACTGTAACTACAAGGCCCTATGGTGCTTTAGTAGGATCCTTTGGCATTTCTTAAACTTCCTTCCCATATCTTACTTCATTTTCTCTTCACAGTGCTCTGTGCAGAGCCACAAGACAAAACACACACACACGCACTCACACACACAAGCTGGGAGCTTGATGTAATGATTCTTACAGTCTGGGAGCCTCAATAAGTCCAGGGCTCAGAGAATATCTCTTCCTATAATTAAATGATTCCCACTACCTAAAAAACATTTGGACCGGTGCCCCAGGTGATCTTTTAATAATAATAAATGTTTTAAAAAGGTACTTACAAAAGTGAAAATGATGAGTGTTAAGTAGAAAACCACCAAAACCAACAGCAGTGCAATCTCAGCTTTGTATTTCTTAAAAGTCTTTTCTTTGAGTTCCTTAGGGCATCCTTAAAAAAATAAATAAACAATAAGTAAAATATGAAGACATTTAATGGGACTTTCTACCATAATAAAAAAGCTAAGAATGCCTTGTTCCTGCTTTTGAAGTCCCCCTCGTCTCCCCTTCCTGCCTTCATATCTGTGCCGTCAGAGAACAGCAGCGACAACCTTAGTGACGGTGACAGCTACAGCTGGCGGTCACTCTTGCTCTGTAGCCAGCTGTGTGCGATAAGATTGGCATGCAGCATTTCGCCGACTCTTCCAAGGCAGATCAGATTATACCCATTTTACAGATGAAGGAGTTGAGGCTCAGAGAGGCTGAGGGACTAAGGCGGGTAGCAGAGCCAGGAGTCTGGTCCGGACTTATCCAGCTGCCCATCTGCTTCCATTTCAGATGTCCGGCATCTCCCGACTTTTATTTTGTCTTTGCCATTTGTTAATCCATATATAACCTAACTTCATCGGTGTTGTGTGGAATGCTAGGTGTCCTCATATCTGGGGGATCGCAGGACTATGAACTGAGGCAGGAAAGCTGTTTAGCTATAGCCAAATAAGTAGACACACTTTTGTAGAATGGTTAAAGCTCCTCCACCAAGGCTGACAGCAAGAGTGGTATATGAACAGCTCCCTGAGAGGTTGTTAGAGACTGTGGTTGCCGCACTCTGGGGGGCAAATGTAGGAAGAGCGAGGCCTGTGGCGCAGGAGGGGACATGGCAGAGACAGCCTCTCCCCAGTTAGACACGACATCCAGTGTGCTGTCAGGGATGCAAGGTTGCTGACAGAGTCTGCTTGAAGGCCAGGCAGGAGCAAGTGACCAGGGGGCTCCTCCCCAGGACCATAGATGGGCCTCAAGAGAGCTGTCAGCCCCCGAAACTGAACTTAAAGGTTCATGCAAAAGTCTAGATAGATTCTCACAGGGGTCTGTGACTCGAAAAAAGAAAATTTGAGAGCTATCATCCTAATGGTTTCTAACATTTATGGAGCACTCAGTCTACCCCAGGCACCGCACTAACCATTTTAGTGCAGTATCTTGTTTAAGCTTCACAACAAGTCGCAGTCGTAAAAACTATGATCCCCATTTGAGAGATGAGAGAACTGAGGCTTAGAGTCAGTCAGAGATTTGTTCAAGGTCACACACTAACAGACAGCGCAGCTAAGATCTAAAACAGACAGCGCAGCTAAGATCTAAGATCTAAACTAGAGTTCGACCACTTCACTTCTGGGCAATGTGTAGGCCTTTAATGAGGAAAGAAAAGAAAATCAGCTTTCTCTTGTACATCCT
>NW_006434369.1:7656780-7670100 GCF_000325575.1 Pteropus alecto
TCTTCCCTGCTAGGTTGCTCTCATTTCTCATTTATGTGAATAAAATTCACTGAGGGCCTACTGTGTGGCCAAGATACATCAGAGAACAAAGCAGAGCATGTAGCATGTCAGGTGTAGTAAGTTCTACGAAGACAAAGCAGGATAAAGGGCTAGACACTAAGAAGAGAATAAGGGGTGTACGTGTATGTGTGCGTGTGTAACAGTGAAGCAAATCCAACACTCTTCCCTAAACAATGATTGTGTTCTTGTGAATATAAGAGTATTACCTCAAGTCGAATTCCCTTTAGATACCCAAGAAGAGAAAGTAGCTATTGTACAAAATCAGGGACTCTATGACGATAACATGTTTGTCATTTCAAGCCTCAGCCACTAACAGGAACTGGGCGAAAGTCAAATGCAAGGCATATTTTAAGCTACGTAAAAAAAGTTATGAAAAAAAAACTAAGGAAATAATCCTTGTCTTGACATTCGGTATTACCGCATAGAGCAAAAACATGTATTCTGTCACTGGAATATTATTTTCTTGCTGTACTCTTTCTTTGGCCTGAGTTGAGGTATTAAGAAATTGAATCACTGTAAAGTGAGAAGGAAGTGCTGTTCTCATGTTAAAAAAAAGTGGAACATGAAGCAATCCCTTCGGCCAGGTTGGAAGGCTCCAATAAGCAGTTATATGGTGTTTGGGCACCAGGCAATTTCTCCATCGCCCCACAATTAGACTTGGATATAATTTGCTCCAAAGTGCTCTTACATGATAAACAACAGACAGATTAGCTGTTTGGCTACATTTGGCATCCGCCCTAGTCAGATTGGGATAGATCTGTCCTTATTAAAAGAAAAAAAAAAAAAGTTATGACTTTCTCACAGTAGAATTTAGCTTTTAGCCACAGATGCGACCCTAAGTTTCTGAGTTAGGTTCCAACTGAGAGAGTCGATTTTAGGACCTACAGAAAGCACACACACATTTTGCAAGAAGAAAACAAGCGTGACAGTTCACCTCACCTGTCACTTTCAAGATGACTGTGCCACTTTGGTTTCTCTGCCCTTCCTGTCCCTCCAGAGTACATCTGTATGTCCCCGAGCTGCAGCTGGTAGTGTTTGGGATCTTCAGGGAATATAGCCTTTCCCCAGGGTCCTCAAAAGAGCCCTTCTGCTCCTTTTGATGATAGTTCTGCAGATCTTCCTGAGGCATCTCTATCCTCTTTTCACCACCCTCTGTAAGCTGTTAAAAAAAAAAAAAAAAAAGGATCATATTGCATCATGCCCTACTGACAGACCTGCAAGCCATGGGCCTCCACACCCAGGTGCTACCTCTTGTTTTTATGAAATCCATCCTCAATAATTTTTTAAAAACAAGATATTGTGTGGATGTGTGATGAGAGAATCTAAGAAAATTCTTTAGGCTACACATATTTTTGAAATAAAATCAGGATTGCGTTTTATAATTCTTCGTATCCCATCTTTGACCCTACATAAAGGAGAGATCCTGTTGATGCTAATGATGTGCTGACAATGATGATGTGAAGTATGAATCACTGTGAATCAAATTTTGTTGCTGGTTGTTCTATATTAAATGTTCTCTTGTTTTCTTCAGATATCAACTCGCCCATTCACTGATTCTTAGTTTTGTATCCCAGCCTTTATTTGGCAACATTCCTAAATCTGCTAAGATCATTGCCAGACAACTCAGTGAAAAACACAGAGATGTTCTTCAAAGACTGCGTATGTGTGTGGTCATCTGTGATGCTGCAGGATGTACCACACTTACTCTCTCTACTAAGGCAGGAAGACAGGTGACGATAGTGCCACGTGGAGAATTTATGTGCCAGATTGTTTGGTAGTCAAGATACACATGAAAGGACAGTTACAGCTTAAATCATTGTACCCTGGACAAACCAGCCTGACTGGGGTAGATGCAAAATTTAGCCAAACTAATCCGGCTGGTTTTCTTTCTCCCTAATTATCTATGTGATTCGTGCTGGGGTTTTTGCATCATCTCCTACTTCAAAGATTAGGCACACACCACTTTTACCATCAATTCTCTTTTCCCCCAGATACATCTTCAATTTGTCTAATTAACTTGCCCGCTGACCCTCCACTGAAATGTTTTAAAGCTTTTAAAACTGTTTTTACACAAACGGTAAGGCAAATTACTTTTTTCACTATTCATGGGCAGCCCCTAGGCCTCTGCCAGGTGGCTGGGGACCAGCAGGGAGCCTGGACTTCAGTGGCATTCCTTTCCTATTCTGCTTATTGTCCTTCCAATTCCATCTCCTGTCCCTCCCTGTCCACCTTGGGGAAAAGAGAGCATGAGTAGGCTTCACCGCTGCTGTCTTTGCCTGTACCTGCCAATGTTTCATCTGCTGTTCTGGGAGCACCCTGCGACTCCTCTCCTCCTTCTCAAAAGGGAACCAATGCAGGGAAATAAATAACCGAGGAATTGGGAACACAGTGAGGCAGAGGCAGCTCAGGAAAAAAAAATACACATATGCGCGCAAACACACACACACACACACACACACACACACACACACACCCTCAATGGTTGGTTTCTGCTTAATTAATTAAGTTAGGGAACACACCACGAGGTCATCAGAAAGCTCAGGTCCAGCTTCCACAGCCTTCCATTCATGTTAGCATTCCTGTGGAGTGGGCTACAGAGACATCTGGTGGCAGATTTATAGCTCCTGCAAGAAGCCCAGCACCACCATACACTGCTAGCACGGGGCTGCTAGGACTAATAAATGGCTTTCCTCAGACCGTCAGAGAGAGAGAGAGAAAGAGAGAGAGAGAAGAGAAGAGAAAGAAAGGAAAAGAAAGCAGGCGTGGCAAGGAACCTTAGAAAAAAACTAAAGACATCCAACAGTGGATTTTAGAACACGTCTAATGTTGCCCAAATGTTCCCTTCTCAAGACTAATTAAACCACAAACCTTGTCATGTGCTCTTCATGAAGGCCTCTTCACGTGCTCTCACCTCTCCCCTCCCTATCCGTTGCCTGCAGAAGTGCTCCTTCCTACCGGAGCTTTATATGAGCCAAGGGCCCAAGACCATCCAGGGCCAACCTGTTCCAATATCTCCCACCCCCACCCGCAAGGCCATTTGAACTAATCAATTCTGCCTAGACTCAGCAGTCTCCATGGCGATGTCTTTTCTGAATTAACTCACGTTTCTTTCTAATAGGTTTCACTGGAACTCTGTTTTGCTAGAAATCCTTGCATCTGAAGAGATGGACACTCGGATGCAACAGTCATTTTGAAATGATCCGCCTCTGGTTTCCTCCTTGGGGGGCCTCCTCTCCCATCCAATGACTCCTCCCTCAGCTCAGAAAGGCCTGTCTGAAAGTCAAGATCCTCTGGAGCTGGAGAAAACATAAACTACTATGCTTATTTCCATAAAGTGGGCCCCATTATCATGCTGGCTGCTGGGAACCTCTGGAGCAAGTATGTGCCCATGTTCAGAAATGGCGGCCAGTTGCCTTCTGCCTATTTGCAGAAGAGAATTCATTTTGAAAATCAGCAGCAACAACAACAAAAAGTAGTTTACGTGATGGTCAGATTTCCATGGGCCTCTAGCAAGACCTCCAGTGGGCCTTTAGTTATGTTCAAATGGCAAAACAAAGTCAGGGTGAGATCATGAGAAGAACAGAAAGAAACAGGGGAAAGGCAGAACAGAGAACCCAAAAGCAACGTACAAAATGTTGACGTCCTGAGCCTCCACAGCCACCAAAGGGATCATGAAAATTATTTCATCGCTCATGGGATCATCTTCCCATGGTCCCTCCCTGAGTCTTCCTGAAAGACCCAGAGAAGTAGGAAAACTACTAGCTTAACCTGGGAACTATTGCCACAGTAATAAACAGCTCTCTTTGCCTGATAACTCTCTACAGCAAAAGAAACATGCAAATTCACACAACGCACCTGGAAATACTTCATAACCTTTCCTCTGGCTTCAAGCTCTAGGTATAGACAATGCCTAGTCCCCTTTCATTTTGTTATTTTAAAATATACCTTCTCCCACGACTCCATCTGGGGAATCTGGGATTTGCCTACAGCTGCACAAATAATTGTAGTTAATGTTGCATGCTGCAAATGGGAGTGAGGCACTAGCAGTACCAACAGACTTTTATGCGAAAGTTCAAATCATTATCTTTTGCTCTGTGGCCAAGCAGCTATCACTGTGCAGGATCAGGTGAGTTCGCTATGGCAGAAGCAGCACTGTTCAAGGACCAAAGGAGAATTTCAGCTGGAGGAAAATGGAGCAACAGCAAATGGGCCATCCTCAACTTTGCTTTGTTTTATGAGTTCTTATAAACCTTTCAGTTGGTGCAAAATCAACCATGGGCAAGAATGGCTCTTTAAACATTCCAAATTTAAAAGTGTTTCACTGCCTCTCTACAAAAGCATTTTAGGAAATAGTAATTTGTAACAAAAGGAACTCTCAGATTCATTCACAGCCTAGCATAATTGACAGGAACGATTTAATGTACGTGTTCCAACCTAATATTGTAGTGTGCTAAACGACAACATGATTTGGGCAAATTAATTCCTCAAAAGACTCATCCCAATTATGTTTTAAAAATCCACACTCCCTGCATTAACTCTTATGCTGACAATTCTATCTTGTTGATTGAATTAGAAAAAGGCAAAATATGGGACGTCTCATTTTCAGAAAGCCTACGAACTCAGACTTGTCTCAAGGCCCTCAATTTGACTAAGTAATTTAAATACCATATTCTTTCTCTAAAATGGCGATTTGACCTTAAGAAAACCATGCGCCCTTAATTAAAATAAATTTTCTTTAATTTGCCAAATACTAAATCAATAAAAGTACTAATTTTAAGGGTACGTGAATTAAGTTTTTTTAAATGGATAAATTTGAACAAGAATAAAAGAAATCAAATAAATAATTAAATATGGTTGAAATTGAACCAATATTTCAGTCAAAAACCCTACTGTGGAAAATGATTTTTTCCTAAGTTTACATAATTTTATCCAACTATATGGCAACTAGCTAACCTCCTAGATGACCATATTTGAATATAAGAGGACAACAATTCCATTCCTATGGCAAGGAAACAATTTTGATCACAAACTTGAAATTCAAACTTGCCATACATGAGGTCTGTTAAGTCTGTGATGGGAAACTAAAAGAACAGGAAGAGATTTTTTTGAGGAGCAATGTGTATACACATATGCATCTAAATATTTAATTCAACAACTTGATTAAAATATTTCAAAGCATAGACTTTACGTATTTAAAAGTTGTCCTAAATTAATCTGATATATTCCAATAACGATGAACAGCTTTTTTTTTTTACTGCATTCCTCATGCACTAACATTTATGTACCTTGGTTTCTAACTCAATTATAAGTGTCAATGTAATTGTCATTCATCATAAAAACAGCTCTTTATTACGTGCAAAATAGTTTGGCTTGGAGGTTGATGTCATAATGAGGGTAGAATGTATGTGCATTAACATCATTTTTTTCTAAGTGTAGTTTTATTGGAAAAATGATTTTCCACTTTAAAATTTACTGGGTCTAACAGACAGAGTTGGATTTACAACTGTTAACAGAGTCATGAATATGGCAGAGGCAACATAATTAAGAACACAGACTTTGGACCTGGACCCAAACAAACCTCCGCCCATCACAACTAGTTCTGCTCTCGGCCAACTGACTGCACAGCTCTCAGGTTTCGTTTGCTCCACAGAGATGAGAGGTTAGGCAGGAATTATATCCCACGATGTTGGTGTGAAGGTAACTGGGATGATGAAGGTGGACATACAGCATGGTGTCCTAAAAGTCTCATTACTCTCTTTTCATAGCCAAGGTTTCATTCAGCATTCTCAATAGTTCCCTGCACACAGGAAATATTCAAAAAGTATTTGCTGAATGAATAAGTGAATTTTAGAAGCAAGGAGAAAGTTCAGGCCTTGGAATCTAAAGGCCTGAAGTCAAGCCCCAGCTTCTCCGTCAGTTAGCTGGGTCACTTTTGGTAAATCATTTCACCTCTGAGTCTCATTTCCTCATCTGGAACTACCTTACTTACTGGGTTATTTTAAGAATCAAATGAGAAAACACATAAAAGTATTTTATCATTGATAATGTTAGTAATAGAAATTTTCGTTAGATGTGATAGTTTTCCACTCTATCCATTCATTCGGTCATTCCTTTACTGCTGATACTCTCAATCTCCTCTCTGGCAGAGTTTTCTAGAAGTTCCAATCTCTGCTCTAGGGAGAAATTCTTTTCCTACTCGCGATGTCTCTAAAATATCCACAGCACTCTGAGTTGCTGAAAGCACCATCAGAATGTGTCAAAAAGCCATTGAAAAAAATGTTAGACCAAAATGCTCATGGCAAACATCCTCCTTCCATTAACCTTGTGGGTCCTGCTGGGCCTAGAAAGTGCACCCTCACAAGCCGCATTCACGCCCATCACAGTGCACTGCATCCAGTCCTAGAGGAGACACCCTTAATTCAAGTCTGACATCTGTGACCAGATAAACTGGTTCTAACGGAAGCATGCCCCAATCAAAGCCACTTAAGTATAATTGGACATTTGTTGAGATAGTAGAAGAGAGGCAAAAGTTTTTCCTTTGTACTTGACCCCAGTTGGATACACAAGTCTGCAGGTATCGCCTACTATCTCACTGCCACATGGAGGCTGATAATAAAACCAACACGAAGGAAGAAGAGTTGGGACATAGAAAGACTCCAACCCCTGAGGCTGTTCATAAACCTCTAAATCTAGCTGTATTTACTTCCTAGAGCTGCCATAACCAAGTAACACAAACTGAGTGGCTTAAAATAACAGAAACAACAGAATCTTATTCTCTCACAGTTCTGGAGGCCAAAAGTCCAAAATTAAGGTGTTGGCAGGGCCTTTCTCTCTCTGAAGTCTCTAGGGGAGAATCTGTTTTGTATCTCACTCCTAGCTTCTGGTGTTGCTGGAAAGGCTCGATATTCTTTTGTTTGTAAGCACATCACTCCAACCTCTGCCTCCGTGTTCTCCTTTTGTGTCTATGTCTGTGTCTTTGTTTTCTCTTTTAAGGACACCTGTCATTGGATTAGGACCCAGCCTAATCAAGTAGAACCTTACTTTAACTTGATTATATCTGCAGAAACCCTATTTCCAGATAAGGTCACATTCACAAATACCAAAGATTAGGACAGACATGTCTTTTTGTGGGATACAGTTCAATCCATAGCAACAGCCATAACTGAAGTATAAACTATACATCGGTTTAAAAATTTTTCCATTTCTATTATATAAACCAATATATTCCATTTTATTTAAGCTAGTATCGATTGAATTACAATCCTTTGCAAATGAAAGAGTCCTAATAGGAACACCTTGCACCACCCCAGAAATAAATGTGGCACATAGAGGATTATCTCAACATGGTTCCAGCCTCCATACCAGTCCTGCTTTGTCCTTTGGGCTCATATGCCTCCCACTCCTCAGGGAATGAGACACCAGGCCCTGATTTGATTCAGAACCATTGCTCTCCAGAATTGACCCAGTGAGGCTGGTCCAAGGCGAATATAAATTGCTTACAGCAACTAGCATCTTTCTTTTCCCATAAGTTTTCCCAATTGGACCCATAATCCTAGACAACTACCAGCTCTTCTAGAATCTATCCCTTCTTGGGAAATTGGTACAAGAACATGCAGTAAACTAGCTGGTGCTCTAGGAAAATACAAGTGACATTAACAAGCCTTGGGCTCTTATGTCTATACCAGCAGTAAATGACACGCACAGGAATTTTACCCAAATATACTCCAGTATAAAAACAAAAATCATAAATATGCTTAGGGAAGCACTTTAGTCTAAGTATGGTTTGAGCTAATGACTGCTGGTAGAAAATCTGGCATCATTACAGGAGTAGCCAGGAAGGGATCATGGAAACAGTTTTAGATGGAGGAACCATTTTTTTTTTTTAGGTAAATTAATCTCTTTTTAGTTCTGCCCTACATAAAACCTTCCCTTACGTCACTGAGACCTTCTTTTAACTTCCTCTTCTTTGTATAGTGACATAACCAAGTACAGAACTTAGATAATCCAGTCCTCATGTGATTCAGGTTCCCCCTTCTAGTCATGGAAAACACGTGTTTTTATTTTTTTCTGTTTAACTCTTAGCTGCCTTCTTCCTCCCTACTCTCTTCCAAGCTGAAAGGTTTTAGCAACTTTGCTCTGTTTCATCATAGTCCAAAAATCTCAGTGATCCACAATTCTCATCTGGCTGAAACTTCTATTGCCTGCTCTGAGGCACCTACATTCTCTTGTCTACTCTTTCATAGAACCAGAGACAGGGTGGTGATGAAGAGGGAAAGGAAGGTATATCCCACACATATGTTCAAGTCTTACTAAGTTTATCTGATGGAAGTCTCACTGTAGCGAAGGAAGACTCATCTTCTAGGATAAATCATATTCTGTCCTTCCTCACAAGAAATATGCTTTTCTTTTGATTTGTTTTTCATTATATCATCCTCTTTGTTTAAAAACTTTAAATGGCTCCTTGCTGCCGAAAGGATAAATTTTAACCCCTTATAGTTCCGCGTTCAAGGTTCTTCACAATCTATTCCCAGCCTACTCTCTAACATTATCTCTCAGCCCTCTGCTGTATAATTCTCCCCTCTAAGTCACTAGTTACTAATCGGTTCCCAAAAATGCTTGTGGATTCCTATGTCCAAGTCTTTGCTCAAGATGGTCCTCTGGCAGAAGTTCCATGTTGATCTTGGGATGGCCAATGGCAGGCCCAGGACTTAGCATACATTTGTAACTTAGAAAAACTTACTAAATAATGAAAGTGTAAATACAACAGACATCTGAAAATCAACTTTATGTCTTTCACAGTTTGACCTAAAGTGGAGCCCATAAAAGTGATCTGACCAGGTCAAGTAGTATAAGTGCCAATGGGGACAGTATGACTTTTCTTTAATGCTAACACACACATTGTTTTCTTCTTTTGATGTTTTAGTGCTTCTATTATGTACAAGTTTCCTTTTTCTCCTAAAAACATGTTCTTAAATCTCTCTTACAACAGATGGCATTCTAGAATCAAGGAAATGCAGTGAGTGGTACACATTGGATCCTTCATGGGTCAATCAGGGTCTGTGGCTTTACAGATCACATCTACCCAGACCATTCATCAACTCTGGCCCCTCCAAAGGCATCCTGCTCTCCTTACTGCCCTCTTGCTTTATGGCTCATTATCACACAAGATGGTAGAGACAGAAAATATAACTCTGCTGAATAGGAAATAAACAATGTACATACATGGAAGACAGTTTCATAAAGAACCAAGGACGAGAAATGTCTGTGTGGTGAAGTAGCCTCATACTAGTCATTAACCTGCTCTCCCATGGGTCCCTAGTCCACAGGATAGCCCATGATCTGCCACAGCTGGGCTCTTCTAAATATTATAAACTCCAAGTTTGAGCTATTTCCGAAATCATAGCCTTACTTCTCTTTTCTCCCTTCCTTTAGAAATCATCTTAAAAGAGCACTTGTCTTGTGACGCGTATCTGTCCTCGCCCCCACAGTGTCACCCAGAGATGAACTATATATCCTCTTTCATTATGCATCAGTGTAGCTCGTCAGGGCTCCTAGCATGATAAACGACAGTAATACATCTTCCTGATAAATAACCACTCATTATCATTAGTGGCGAGCATCAACGACACCCAAACATTCCATCCAATGTCATCATCTCCCTCCAAACCTAGTGCAGCTTCATTAAAGAGAGTGTGAACACAGCGATATTTAGTATGAAACACAGAGGTAGCCCTGTAATGAATGGGACTGTGCTAATGCTCTCTTATGCTAGAATCTAAACCAGAGTCACAGCCAGTGGAAGAAGAGTGCTGTACCAAAGTCTAAATACCTCCCCAAACAACCACAATCTATTCACCACTTTAAAAGCTAAACTTAATAGATAAACTGTACTCTTTATTTCTTCTTAATCACTCACTTCGCCTTAACAGCTACAATATAGCAGGGGATGAGAGGAGGATCCATCACTGAATCCCAGAGAGGAAGACATCAATCCATAGGAAAGTAAAGTCGGGTTAACAAGAATTGGGTTATCTCTACCCGCTCTTGGCCCCTTCTTTAATCAACTCCCACTCATGTTTGTATTAAGCCCCCTCCAGGCCCCTCTCATTGTACCTTCAAAACAGAGCCAATAAAGTGGACCCTGTTCCTTCCCAACTCACCTTAATGTTACAGACACTAATTGGACACCATCTGCTTTGTTTAAATACTACTAAGGCACATGATAAGAAACACATGGTTTATATGGGTCCTTTTGTTAATCACAATCGGACAGTGGTGGGATGCTCTGTGGTGCTGGAGAACTTAGCGGTAAATGGAATTTTAAATTGTGAGTCATTATAACTGTAATTCTGATATGCAGAAGGCCCACAAGAATGTGATTCAGTCTGGCAGATGATGAAAACCCATACTCCAAGGGACTCTCTGCTTTACTTGTCTGCACGCAACCCACGACTGTGTAAAGAGGTTTTATAAACCACACCAATGATGATGCAGGGAGGCGATATGAGCTAGGCTGGCTGTGGTCACCAGGTTTAAATTCTTCATTTTACAGCTACCTCTCTGCTTCATTGAAATATTTTATAAGAAAGTTATGGGGCGTGGAGGGGGCAAGTGACAAGATACTTAATCCTCTGTAAAATGAAGTATTTCACCACTGGCCTTATTTCCAGAACACTCTATCCATTTGTTGTACAAGCACAATCGATGCAAAAGTATAATTACTCAGTTGGAAAATGTATATCTACAGCATATGCTGAGGCCCATTAAAAAGTACTTGAAGGAACAATGAGTATAATTTTTGAGGTATCTGATAAGTTTATTGGCATAGCATAGTTCTCCTATCCACCACTACTAAATTGCAGTTTACATATTAAAAACAAAAACAAAACTATAATTTTTCAATAACTCTATTCTACAGACAGAAAAAGAGACAATGCCAAGAGACTGTTGCCTTTTTTTTTTTTTAACAGAGAGTTCAGAGACCTTCAGGGTAAATCATGCAAGAACCATGTTCAATAAACAAGCGCATACATTATAGAGTTACATCATCAGCTGACATCCAAGGAGAAGCCAAAGGTTAATTGCTATGGTTTACTGTATCATTCAAAATGACCTGTGCAAGAAGATTTAACTTGACAACTGTTTGAACTTTACAGTCTGACATTTCATCTACTTGTTTCATAAGTACTTTTTAATTACTCCTCTGGGGATATTAATATTATTCTCTTTTTTAAATTACTCTCTGGAAAGAATAGTGGTTTCATGTTTTCTCCTTCTTTAAGATAACTAATTCCCTGCCTGGCTAGCTCCGGGCAGGGAATTAGTTATCTTAAAGACTATTTAAGATTTTCATTTCTTTACCTTAAGTAGTTCAGGGAGAAAACAAATATCGAGGTAGACCTCTAAGAATCAGACTGCTTGGTTCAAATCTCGACTCCACCATTTAGCCAGCTGTGTAACAGTGAGTGGATTATTTCAGTCCCTAAGGCTCAGTTTCCTCATCTGTAAGGTAGGAATAATAACAGTACTGATCTCTTAGAAGATCCACTAGAAGGATTGAAACAGCTAATGTATACAAATAGTTACCTCAGCACTTGGCAGACAGTGAGCATTCAAATATTATTGGTTTTACAATATTTTTGTTTAAATACTATTGTTTTTACGATGAGGAAAATTTTGGAAATGTTGTGTTCTCTGATCCCACAGTGAATAAGGTGGAAATGAAGTAGGAATCCTAACAAACCTACTTTCATACACAACACCATGTCCTGAGGCCACAGCACCATTTCCACACTGCCTGCCTGAATTCACTGAGCACCTTTGCAATTAAAGGGGCAAACACTGGGTCCTATTCAGAATACACAAAAGCACTGGCACAGCACTGTCTCCAAGAAACTACAATCCGATTAGGAGATCACACACACACACACACAGAGAGAGAGAGAGAGAGAGAGGCAGAGAGAGAGAGAGAGAGAGAGGCAGTGAGACAGAGACAGAGAAAGACAGAGACAGAGAGAGACAGAGAGAAAGGTAACTAATTGTCCTATGCTATCTCGTTAAATGGCCAGACGCATATGCAGATTCTTAGAGCATCTTTTATGGCCGGCAGAAGAGAACCCTGCATTTGCTCCAAATGCACAGAGATCTGCTCCAAAGTAAGACAGCATATCACTGAGAGCCACAGTGTAAGTCTGGAATATCATACTCATTTGGTTTAAACTGATGCTGTTGTGGCAGTAACCTCATTAAAGGAGGTGAACAAAGTACCAGCGACAGCAAACGGTGGCAGCTTGGCCTTGCGATGCCACCAGAACCGCAAACTTAGAATGTGAAAATGTTCCATGTGAGAGGAAACCTTAAAAAAGCCTCAATGAGGCTCAATCTTCTCCCAGTAGGGACAATGACGTTGTTATTAACATGTGGACACGCATACGCACTCTCACAGATGCCCTTCTTGCTGGACCTCTCAGGACTGTCAGAGGCCAGCGCAGAAAGCATAAAGAAGGAGCCAACAGTATCCCAGAAAGGGGATGACTGACAGATAACTATCACCCAAGAAGCGAGCCGAAATTGCGTCTTTTTCTCAGTCCTTCCTTTCAAATTGTCCATCACCACCACCCCCACCGCCAAATTGATGGGCATCACAGTCACAAAATACCCCAAATCAGAAATCCTCCTGTCCAGTGTCTGAATCTGCCCTAGCTGCTTTTTCCCTGGCTTGCTGGCCACAACCACAGGTGGCCTTCAGAATTCACCCACAGAGGTTCTCTGCCCTTCCAAAACGTCTTATATGGGTCATTCACCTCCGGCAACCTTTAACGGCAGGAGGTTAAAACGTTGAGGTCCTCGGGAACGTCTTATATGGGTCATTCACCTCCGGCAACCTTTAACGGCAGGAGGTTAAAGGTTGAGGTCCTCGGGAACAAATCTAAGTCTGCCGTGTACCTATCTGGATGCGCACAGGGTAGGGGCGAGGGTGAGGGAGGTGTGTTGGAAGACTGGGTACTTGGAGTTCAGCTAGAGACGCCACATAAGGTCGCCAGCCGAAGTCAGGCGATTCCCGCTGCCTCTAATTGAGCCGACCAAACCCCAGCTCGCTTACCTTGGCCCAGGAGACCGTGTAGGAGACTCGCGGGTTCCGGGGTGCGGTACATGGCAAGTCCACATCCTCTGAACAAGCCACCTTCACTTCCCGCGTTGCGGGCGCCAGGCTGCAGGCTGCAAGAGGGAGAGAAACAGCGGCGTGAGCAAGCGAGGAAA
>NW_006434369.1:7670368-7671640 GCF_000325575.1 Pteropus alecto
CCCCGGCACCCGCCCCGTTCCGCCCCCGCCCACATGCGTCCACGCCCCAGCGCGTCGCTGAGGCTACCTGGCAGCAGCGACAACAATTTCCGCGTAACGCCGCGCTTGGGCTTTGCAAACCGCGCTCGCACGCGTGACACGGTCCCGCTGACCCGCACAACAAAGCCAGGAGCGAGGCCAGATACAGAGAGGTTGAGCAGTTTCCCCGTCACCTAGCCTGTCCGTGGTGACGTCACTTGTGAACCCAGGTCCTCAGTCGGTCCAGATTCTGATATAAAAACTCATTGGACTTCCCAAGGAACGCAGCAAGTCTATAATTCTTGACTCCTGCCTTCTCGCGTGAGTTATCAGTCAGTATCATCCAGCCTGTTTAAATTATTAAATTAAACAAAAGAGACTCTTAGTAAAATAATAATTACACACAAAGAATTTTTGGGAGAGAAAAAAAATAAAAACTAGAAGAAAATAGAAATCTATATCCAGAAGAATCTTATGGAACATTTTGATGTCTTTTCTTCAGTGTGTAGATAGATATTTTTAATGGTCTATTTTGTAACCTACTTTATTTTAGCTTAATATTTCTACATCATTAAAAATTTTCAACAGTATCATTTTGGTGGCTGCATAATATTCCATCCTACGGTTGTACCATAAAGTGGAACCGATTAGTATTACACATTATTTAGTCTACTGTTATTAGTCTAGACAGTGTTAATGTTATTTCTTTAATTATTAATATTATTAATTATTAATATTACAAATGCTGTGATTACTAAGATGAACTTTAGTGTAGATAAACCTTTGCTCTAATAGTGGTTATTTTCTCTGAATAAGTACCTAGAGGAAATCATACTAGGTCAAAGGGAATTTACAGTTCGGTTAAATAATGCCAAAATTACCTCTATTGAGGTATCATCAATCTCTATTCTCACCTGCAATGTATGAGGGTGCCTGTTTCCCAGCACTCTTGCCAACATAAATGTTAATCAAACTTCCACCTTTGTCCGCTCAAGCAGTTAAAAAGAACAGCACCACAGTGAACTTTTAACTTACCCTTGGAAGTGGTTATACCAGTTGACTGAAACACCAGCTATGTTTAAGTGCCTTTTCTTCATAACTCTCTCCAAGCTAATTTTTTAATTAGGATATTTTTAGGCATACAAAAATAGATATAAAAATAAAAGAATCAAACACATCTGTTTGCAATATATTCTTAACAAAACATCTGTTCCTTGCTAGATCCCATACCTGGGCATTTAAGCTCTCTTCCGA
>NW_006434369.1:7671789-7687664 GCF_000325575.1 Pteropus alecto
ATATTAGTTTCTCTTTGTTTAGTTTACATGACATTGCTTACTAGGAGGGAGGAAGATGTTTTCTTAGATTTTTGAGGCCATTGGGTGTCCGTTTGAGGATTGCCCATTCCCATCGTCTGACCTTTTCCTTTGGAGCTGTTTATAAATTCTGAGCCAAATCCTTTCTTGTTTATGTGCATGTCAAATATCTTCTCCAAATCTAAGATTTGTAATTTTTACTTTGTTTGTATCTTTAATGTACAAAGGGATTTTTTAAAAATATTTTAATGTGATCGAATTTATTAATCTTTTTATTTAGGGTTTGTGCTTCGGGTATTGTGTTTAAGAAACTTTTTCCTACCTGAGATTATAAAAACATTCTCCTTCATTTTCTTCCAAAACTTTTAAAATCATGCTTTGTCATATGTAAGTCTTTAATCCATTTAAATATGGTTCGATGTAAGGAACTAACTTATTTTTTCCATAAGGATAACTAATTGTTCCAATGCTGCTTGCTAGAAGTTCTTATTTCCCCCACTGATTTTAAATAGCATCTCTGTTATATACAACTTTCCATATGTGTATAAGTTTGTTTCTAGACTCTCTTGTGTCTCTCTTTATGCTAATATCATGCTTTCTTATTACTTAATTAAACTACAGTTAAGTCTTGCTATGGTGGTGGACTCAGTGAGCCCTCATGTATCGATCTTCCTTTTCACAATTGTTCTGGCATCTTGGTTCTCAGCTCTATCTTATACATGTTAGTATCAACTTGTGAACCTCGAAAACCTCATTTGAATCTTAATAGGAACATATTTAATTTATAAACTGCGGAAAATTAACATCTTTAGAAATTGAGTCTACAAAGTCATCAATATTGGGTATATTTCCATTTATTTACATCTTCAGGAATTTTTAAAATTTCATACATAAAAGTTTTCTACATCTTTTGGTAAATTTATTCCTAGTACCTTTATATTTTTTGGTTGCTATTTTCACATATCCTGTATATTTTACAAAGTATATTTTCCTACTGGCTTATTGCCAGCAAATAAAAATTTACTTTTGTATAGCCAGTGATCTTGCTGACCTTTCTTATTAATGTTAATAATTTGTTCTTAGACCCTCTATTAAGACACTTTTTAGTCATAAATATTTAGAGGGTTCCCCTGGCCAAAATCCAAATATATGGTTAGGTTTTCATTGTTGCTTTTGTGGTCTAGCACTTGAATATGTTAAAAAAAATGTGGTCTGTATGATTCTTTGCTGCTTAACGAGAAAATGCTTTATGGCCTAATATGCGATCTTTTGATAAATGTGTCATGTGTTCTTGGAAAGAACGTGCATTCTCCACGTGGGTCTCTTGCTCATTGTGTTGTTCAGATCTGTATCTTTACTAATTTTTGGTCATCTCAAAGTATTAATTACTGAAAGAGATGTATTAAAATCTCCTTTTGACTATGCAATTGTTTATCTTTGAAATTTTATCAACTTTTTGTCTCATATAACTTGATGCTGTGTTTTAGATGCTTTCATAATTATCTCTTCCCAGTGAATTTTTCCTTTTTGTCTTTATTTATTGACTGTTTTTTCCCTAATATTCCTTTTTTTTTTGCCTTCAAAGACAAACTTGTCTACTCTAATTATAACTACGACACTTTATTTGTGCCCAGTGCCTTCATTCCACCTTTTTCCCTATTCCCCAATTAGTCTTTTTTATATATTAAATACTTGTTCAACTCTATCTAATATCATTTATCTCACTGCTTCTTTTTAGAGTAAATTTTTTCTGAAATACAGTCTTGAATAATTCTTTCAGCAAAGATCTGTTAATAGTAAACACTTTTCATGTATCTGAAAATGTTTATTTTGCTCATCTTCTTAAATAATTCAATTTTAATGTAAGTTGATGGTTATTTTTTCTTGGAACTCTGACTGTATTATTCCACTGTCTTCTGGCTCTTTCGTTGCTGTTGCAAAGTTCTGGACAATCTGATACTTTTTCCTTTGAAGGCAATAGGTCTTTTACCTACAAGTGTTTCTAAGATCTTGTCTTTCTACATAGTGTCGTTTTAGCTATCTTATGTTGTGTCTAGTAGAGAATTTTGTATTATCAACTTGCTAAGGTTTGTAGTTTTTATTAATTCTGAAAAATTCTCCTTTATTCTCTTGAAATATTGCTTGCCCTCCATTATCTCTGTTGTTTCCTTCTGGAACACCTGATAGATGTGTATTGGGCCCTCCCATTCCACACTCCATGTCAGTAAGCTCTTCTTCCATTCGTTGTCTCTCTTCATTTCTCTGTGCAGGCCTCAATATTCCCCAGGTCTATCTTTTTATCCGCTAGTGATTTATTCAATGATATATAATCTTTGGTTTAACATATTAAGTTTTAAATTGTCATTTTTTAAATTTCTGAAGTTATATTCGATTGCTTATTTAACTCCATGTGGTCTTTTGGTCTTTTTTGATGGTATCTTGTTCTTTTATTGTGTTCTTTATTACTTCTTTTATGACTTGCATAACTTTTAAAAATGTTTATTTTAGAATCTACCTGATATTTATATTATCTAAAGCCTTGAGGGTTCTAATATTTATTTTTGTTTTGTTTGCTAACTTGTTTTTTATGGATTGTTTTAGAGTGTATTTCGTAATTTTTTATTGTAAAGTAACATTTAGTTGGGACTTCATATAGGGGAATCTTGAAGGGTCTGGGTATAGGGTATGACCTCCTAGAGAGATTTTATGTTTGTTTCAACAAGGTATCCCATAGGTATTACTAGTCTGTGACAGCATTTTTTACTAATCTCTTGGTGGGGTGTGTCCTAGATCACTCTAGTAATATAAATTTAATCATATCCATGTGAGGGCACCTCTATGATTATGAATGTTAAGGGGAGGTTTTTTGTTTTGTTTTGTTTTGTTTTTTAATACAAACTTTCTTGTCATCTCACTGTGTGAGTAAGCAATTGTTTTTAGTTCATCCTTACACTAGGGAAGATCTCAGTTCCAACTTTCTATCCTCCTAGGTCCTAGGCTTCCTCTTGTGGTCCTGATGGTCATTAAAGCCTAAGCTCCTTGATTCCACAGTCAGCTCCCAAGCCTGGACAACTGCTCATCCCCACCTGCACCCACTCCACTCTTCCCTCCTCTCCACCCTCAGCAGCCCCAGGGGCAGTCGTGAAAGTTCAAAGCTCTTTCTTCATTTGGACCCTCCAGATTGCCCTTACTCTCTTGCAGATACGGTTAGATATTAGTGAGACTTTATTCATTATTTCTAGAAATTTGCAAAAAGTACTTTTTTGTATTACATGGAAAACCATATTGCTTAAAATAAAAAATACCCAATCTATTAATAGCCTAAAAATGTGACTTCACAGCAACTCCCTGTTAACCTACTGAAATATCCAAGCATGTTTTCACACTTAGCATATTCTTCCTCGTCTTCTAAACAGTCCCTTATACCAAAGTATGAACATATTTCTGAGAAGGCCATTCCTTATGAGACATTCTCAGGTTAACTACAAGCCACATTACAATTTAAAAAATAATTTCACATTGTATAGCTGAAGTGGAGGTGGTTATGGAAAAGCAACAGCTCCCAGTGCTAACTTGGAGTCTTCCTTAAACAAGTAAGAGGAGTTTACAGCTAGGTTGATCTTCATTTTCACTGGGAAAGGAAAAGGGAATACAAATGAAGTGTTTATTGTCTTTCTGAAACCACGAGCTGTCACTTTCGTGTCTTTCTGCTCTGTTACTTTAAAAAGAGAAAACCTCGGAATCATTAGAAAACATTGTGGTTACGTGTTCTCACTGCCGTTGGCAGGCATACATTAACCTTGGGCATGAAACAAGAGAGCCAGTGCCGTCATCACTTCTGCTCACTCTCAAACCCTCCCTTCTTTTTATTACGTATGTCAAGACTGTGGCTTTGTTATTTTATTTCTCTCAGAGAGCTTGCCAGTAGAGCATGTCATAACATTTGGAACTCAGACATTTGAGAACCTGTTCAGATTTTGGAGGCCAGGGAAGGAGAAAGTTCTTCTAATATAACTATTAATGATGTTAGTTCTCCTCAACTGCACCTCTCGAGGAAGGGGCACAAGGAGGATGGGCATGGAGAGGAGGAAGTTTTAGTTCACTATTAAATGTTCACTAAGTAGCATGTAGGTTGTGCATAGGAAAAAACTATTCTCAAAAAGTTTATATGGGAAGACACTATTTCTTAAAGTAGACCTTGCTTTGTCTCTCAATTCGACAGTTTTTTCTCCTGAAGGTCTGAAGCTGGAAGTGAGAGATGTGGCATAAGGAGTGGAGGGCAGTTCTACAAGGAGGGAAGGAATTAGTGAGGAAGGCGTTCAGGGAAAGCAGAGGTTGGATAAGGAGAAAAGGGAAATGAGAGTAAGTCATGCCCTTTAAGTAAAAGTCTCACAGGAGGGGCCGGTGAATGCATTTTTAGTACTGTCTTTCAGACACCTGTGAAATGCTGAGCATGTCACACATATGCAAAAAATACCTGCGATTGACTAGAAATACCTGTGACTGCTGCTGATGAATGGGAAGCAAAACCCATGGTTACTGCCCAGTGCTGCCTCCAATCTCTCTACCTTGCTTCCTGCCTCTTGGCTTGACTGACTTGACAGATGAGGAAGTCCAACAAATGGGGAAGGCAGGGTTCCCCTTTGCCCCAAGGGTGCCTTCTGGACCTCCTATAAAGAGAAGGATTTTTGATAGAAAATAATGTACTTGAACTGATCCTGCCAGGAAATCTACCACAGCAGCTACCAATTGTTGAGCCTTGTGACCAGCCAAGTTTTCTTAAAGTAGACCTTCTGACTCTCAGCCCCTATAATAGTCTTATCTGGAGAGCACTTATCAGCTGGCCGCAGGGTCTTGGGCTCCCACTCCACAACTCTTCCCACAAAACCACAGAATCTTCACTTGTACCCTCCACCCCTCATACTTCCAGCTTCGACACCCACATACCCAGGGACTTTGAGAACCACAGAGAGGCTAAGAGGGAAACCCAAACTGTAGATATGTAAATTATGTTTTTTAATGAAATTTCCCTAGTAGGTTTTTCCCTTTGGGCTACTTCTTAGTCACCCTGTACTTTCCAGCTACATGCTCATTTGTTCGCTTAATGAACAAAATTAATAGAAATAACTCTTATTCCTGTACTTTCCTACTTTCTTTTTTCCCCTCTGAGAAACTGGAAGCACTTAGAAGCATGGCCCATCCTCTGTGAGGGAGGCAAGAGGCAAGTGAAACGATTCTCTTATTGACTGCAAAGAAGAAACCACAATCTAAGCAAGTTGCACAAAAACAAACAGAGAAATTGGCCTCGGACTTTATTTGTGGCACTTTGGAGAAACGCCGTCTCTCTCACCCACATTCTTCACAGGCACACCACAGTCCTCCAAAGATGACATGAAGAAAACCTCCTATAGGGCGAATTCCTTGTGTTACAGTAACATCTATGCTGGAGTGCCCTGTTCTCATGCTTCCCCTGTTTCTTTGGTCTTGCTCATCCACCCCTCTAGAACCTTCCGGCCTTGAATCATTGCCCATTTTTTTCTTTTATTTCAGTCAAGTCTGTTCAAATTTCCAGAAGAGGCTTTCTTAACCACCCTATATAAAAGAGCTAACCTCTACCACCAACTTGCCGTGCTTTATTTTTCTCCATAGTACTTCTCACAGTCTGACATTATTTCACATATTTGTTTGCTTTTTATATTTTATTTCCTCTACTAGAATTTAAGGCTGCATCTTATTTATTTCTTTTAGTCTCAGGTCCTAGAATAGAATTGGACATATAGTATGTGCTCGATAAGTGTTTGCTGAGTTGGCGAACGAATGAATACAGATATAGTTAAGAGGGATATTTTGGCAGTTTGCATTATTAGCTTTCATTTTCATCCTTCATTGTTTTCATTCTATGAGAGTTTAAGCCACCTGCAAAGTTAGGGAACAGCCTACACAAGACTGCTGCCCTCACTTCTGACACAAATTCAAGTCCAAAGGGCTTCCCAAAACCACCCTCAATTCTGATAATTCACTAGAAGGACTCATTGAACTCACTGATAATTGTAACACTCACAGTTATGGTTTATTACAGGGAAAAAATACAGATTAAAATCAGGTAAAGAAGAGATGCATAGGGCAGAGTCTGGGAGGAATCCATATGTGAGCCCCCAGGCATCTTCGCCCTGTGGAATCACGGACAATGGTACCTCCACCTGCCACAATGTGTGGCAACACACATAGAATATTGCCACCCAGGGAAGCTCAATTCCACTTTCTCTCTTGCACCTCTGCCATCACCATAAGAGCATGTCCGGGCGAGCTCACTATTCCCAGGAAGAAGATGGGAAACATGTGGCACAGAACCATTCCCCACATCCCCTCCAGCTGAGCTCAGCCTGGAACCGCTGACCTTCATCCAATGGGCAGACTACTTGAAATAAAAAGCATTTTCTTTTGTATGCTTGCAAAGATTTTGTGATTCACTTTAAGCAGCATTCTCATGGCCATGGTTAATGGATAAAGACACCAAGCTGTTAAGAATCATTATATTTTTATGTGAGTGTGCTGATCCAATTAGAGCTCCTTTTGTTGTCACTGAAACAGGATAGCTTGTGGAAATGGACACAAGTTGGCAAAGTTTGGATGGAAGCAGATGAAGAGTGAAGAAGCTTGGAAGGTCTAAAGCAGAGACTGCAAACATAGGTACCTACAGGGCCAGGAAGGTAACATGAGTGAATAAAAAGAGCCAATTGTTTGACAATAAATTTGACCGACGTGGGAAGAGAAAGAATAGGGAATAGTGGGGACAATAGCAAAGGAACAACAGTAGCCTATCTAAAAGGAGCAGCCACTGCTCAGCTCCAGCAGGTTGTTGCTAACGTGAAAATGTTAACCCGGGGTTGCCAAATTTTTCGGGTTGTTTTTTAGAGAAGTTAAGAATCAAGATATTTATATGAACTCTCTCCAATGCTAAAAATGATTGATTTTTGTTAAAAACGCTGTGCAAGACAAACCAAACACATTTATGATAATCATTGTGCAACCTCTCATTTATGTCATGGTGCGCAACATCTGATGGGAGCAGGCTTTTTTGGGACCTTATAAAAAGGATCCTCGATGACCTGGGTCAGCATAAGGTGACCAGTTGCCTCCCATGGGGCTGAGTGATTAATTTAGGTTGAGGGAAGAAATACCATGCTAAGAGGGGAGAGGATTCCAAAGACAAATTCTCTATCACCATTTGGCCGAAAGCCATACTCATCACAGCTTAATTGGAGTCACTTAAGTGTTACAGAATGATTCATTAACATTTTTCTTCTTTGAGGGTATAATATCCATAACAACCAGGCAAGGCATAAAGCAGCTCTCTTAGTCATTTACATACATAATTCTCTAAATGATGCCTCAGAACATTTCAAGAACTCCCAGGTACCCCAGCAGCAGCACGACAGCGGTGGTACTAGCCAGGAGCAAGGGAGCAAGGCAGGACCCACACAAGCTCATTGTCCACCAGGCACTGCCCCAAACACTGACCCACTATTGTGCTCCTCTGTTTGTAGAATTCTGCTCTGCAAAACAGAGAATAAGGGGTGAATTTCTGTCTGGTGTAAGTAAAAGCTATGAACATCAGCACTTGCTCTTTTCTCCAAAATGGAATTTAGCTGTAGACACAGTAGAGTTGTCAGTAAGTCTTATGACTGCCTTTTAGGTGTTTATTCTCTAGTATCAGGTCTTGGTGTTGACTTCCCTCTGCACTACATATGTAAGTATCATTATCCCAGAGACAAGTCATTTGTAAGATGATGGTATTTGTTTAACACCAGATGTTGCTTGCTTTCCCTCATTTCCTTGCTGTTCATAGCCCTGGGGATGCTGCACAAATGATGGTTCTGAAGAAGGCCTGGAAGGGTCTCCCCCACCAGAACAGATCTGAGAGCAGCTGTTGGGGGAGCAGAGAGTAGATAGTAGAGCGTTCACCTCTAATTGTAATGGCGGTGAGGGTACCATCTAAGGTTTCTTAAAGGTTTTATTTTCAAAGATATATATCAACAGTGCCATGGAAAGCACAGTCCGCTAGGACCAGAAAGGGAAAAGAAAGTAACATCTACTGAGTGGTACTCACCACACATACACATCACACCATTTAGTCCTTACAATAATTCCGATGGGTGATATTAAAATGTCTACTTTTATACCTGAGTAAATTGATGGCCAGCTAGGCCTGACCTAGAGACCACTGTTAAATACGATAATCATATATCTAGAACTTTCCAGAGTTTGAACACTCCATTCTACAAATAAACCTTCTTCCCTGGCTGGGGCTTCAGAATCTGCACTCACTCTACTGTTTGACCAGTTAGGAGCCCAATAGCCCCGTTCTTCTTTAGTGCCCTGTAAAACTTATTCTGTAAGTGCCCTCTAGGTAACACAAGTGAGCATCCAGCTAAAAGAGAAAGAGAAACAAACAAGCTAAAGAGAACTATCAAGAATACATGTACAGTAGCTTTACACAAGAGCAAAATATTATGATGTCACTAAATTAAAGGCTGCCTCTATTATGTCTCATGGCTAACAGAATAGACCTTATCCTAAAGATCTAAAGATCCTAAAGATCTAAACAGGATAGTACAGTCAACTGTCTACTAGTTCAAAGACTGTGTGGGGACAGGAGTCCAGAAGTTACATCCAGGTCCTCCTGAGACATTGAATGGAAATACCTTACTTTTCTCTTTAGCCCATTTGAATATGAGTCAGTGGGCTCCAAGTCCATTACATACTTTTATTCCATCTCTACACCAACTTCCAAATTACCATACAGCTATAACTGGAAAAAAAAAATTAATCTGAATTTTATTTGTAACGTCTTAACTGGTCATAATCTTTAATTCTTAACAAAGACTCAGATCTTTGTTACGTGCTACTTGTCCCATTTGTTTGTCACTTCACGCATGGACCCTATCTTAAGTCCATTAATTATTCCTGCTCTCTCAAAGGTTGATTGCCTCAACATTGTCTATTTTCCCCTCATGAAGACCTCAGGTCCTTCTTGTCGACAGGCCTCAGGAATGGTCAGCCTCAACTGTATGGCCAAAGCCACACTGGGATCACTGATTCAGCCAGGGCTTGTTACAGTGTTGGTGTTCTGAAGGCGACCCAGGTCCAGTTCACACATCATTTTCCAGGATCTAGCTTCAGATGTTAGAAATTCACAAGAAGTCTGGATGGGAAAAGAAGCTTGAAGTAGAAGGGTGGTTTTCAACATTTAGGAGTTCTTGGAGAAAGGGCTAATCCTTTGATTTGGGAGCCTTGGTAGGCTGTCCTAGGGGTGTACAGTAGGCAGGTCTCCCTGTGATTTTGACAGAGTTTTGCCTATTTGACCCTTTGAAGGTTTAAGCTTACCCTATTGAGTTTCTGTATGACAACAAGTAGCCTCTTCATTCATCTGGTCTATGCTGCAGAGGACTCCCAGGATCTTTCCTATGATGGAACTCATACTAGCCCTTTAGAACATATCCCACTCGATTCTCTATGATCCCCCTCAAGGCTCTCTAATTGCCTCTGAGTTTTAAGAAATGGCAGGCTGTACAAACTTAAAAACCAATCTCGTATTCAAGCCTCTTAGATTCGGACTTCACAACTAAATCCAACCCTGGAAGATTGCCAGAGAAACAGACTGAAGAGGGGCATGAGATTTCCAGGGGTGACAGGGAATGGAACTTCTTACTGCTGCAATTCTGCAAGTCCTCAAGCAATGATTCATTGAGATACCACCTGCTAACTCCTCTTACTGCAGTCATCTACCAATGCCCAGCCACGGCCTCTAATTCATGAAGATTTTAGGATCTGGCTCACTGGCTCTCTGTCACTACTATCACAACCACAAAGACAACCTACTCTACATTCTGGCTCTTCAGTCTTTCTATATCCATGTTGATACCTTTTCTTCTATCCCACCTTATCCACCCACTCCCAAGATCACAACCTAGATCGTTACCCAGGATCATTACCTTCCTTTCCAAAGACTCCAACATTTCTTAAACCCCTTCAGGATCAGTCTTTGACCCCACCATCTCCCTCGTATTCTTCTCCCTCACCCACTGTCCTCATTTCCCTCCATACCCAACTTGGATTCCTAGCCCGTCATTCTGCTCACTTGCATCCATGCTCCCTCTGCTACTTAACCCCTCTCTTCATTTGTCAGACTTATTTTGATTAAATATCAATTCCGTTTAAACTCAACTCCTTGTCTACTCAGCTCCCAAATGCAAGCCATTGTATGAGGCTGGAGAAAAACACATAACCATACTATACTGATGGATCTTGCTTTATACTTATGACCACAGATCTCATATGTACCCTCAGCATTTTCTGAATAATTCCCTAGTCTCTGCAATCCCCCTCTGAAAAATGCTCCTTTTCTTCTCCCCTTTCCCCACTCTCAGCTGATGACCTTAGTTCTTACTTCACTGGAAAAAAAAATCAGAAGATAATTCTTCTTCTTAACAACAAATCTACCAACTTCCTGAATCTGTATCCTCTGTCTCCTTGCCTACTTCTCCCCTTGTGCTAATTCAAGGACATCACAAAATTTCCCCCCTCTTTCCTGACTCATCTCTCTACTCGGTCATTCCCATTATCCTGCAGATATTCTGTAATAACTCCTTTTTTAAAAATCAATCATCTTTAAAAGAAGATTGGTCTGATAAGATTTTAATATACACTGTGAAGCCTCTATAATCAAAACAGTGTAATGCCAATGCCTAAAAAAAAAATGACTAATGGAATAAAATAGAAAGTCAAGAAATGGACCCAAATACTTATAAAAAATAGATTATGATAAAGGCAAAATCCCAAAATCACTGAGCCAATTGATATTGAGCTAACTGGATAGTCACTTATAACATAAAATTAGATCTATTTCTTACACTATACACAGGAATCATTGCCACACGAATCAGAGATCTAAATGCAAAATGAAATTGCACAAGAACTAGAAGAAAATGTGGATGAATTTCTGTATAATCTGTCTAGAAAAGATTTTTTATATGACTAAAAATCTCTACAAAGAAGAGATTGGTAAATCTGACTATCAAAAAAAAATTTTTTAAGTTTTAGTATAGTCAAAACACAAATGAAAAATGATAGAAAAACATTTGCAGCATAGATTATAAAGGACGAATATCTTTTTAATTTTTAATAACCTTTTAATAATTTTTAAATAATTTTTAATAATAATTTTTATTAACTTTTAATTTTTAAAAATTAAAAAACCCCAAAAATTTAATAGAAAAGTAGAAAGAAATATAAGTAGACTAATTCATTAATAGTGATATAAAATTGGTCCTTAAACGTATGAAAATATGATCAATTTTACTCACAGAAAATGCAAATTAAATCTACATCAAATGGTTTTCTTGACTCATCAGATTGGCCAAAAAAAATTTCAAAAGCTTAACAATACCCTCTATCAGGTACATTGCTGGTGAGATATAATACGGTACCATCCCTGTGGAAGGGAATTTGGCATTATCTAATGAAACTGCATTTACATTGACTCTTCCACCCAGCAATTCCACTTCTAGGAATTTACCTTGAATATATACCTCTAATAATATAAAAATACAAATAACCAAGGTTATTCATTGCAGCATTATTTATAATTGCAAAATTTTAGAGACTACCTAAATGCCCAAGCACAGGAGATTAGTTACATTAAATATAGTACATACACACAATGAGGTGTTGAGATATAAAAAAGTAGGAGGAAGAGATCTATGAATTATTATGGAATGATTCCCAGGAGATACTATTAAGTGAAAAGACAAAGTATTAAAAAAGCATATAAAGTCTTTTGTGTAAGAAGGGAAATAATAAGATTTGCATATCGCTGTTGTCTTTATAAAAAGAAGCACAGGAAGATCAAACAACAAAATAAGGTAGCTTGTTTCCTACAAGGAGTGTGGGGCAATGGGGTGAAAGAAATATGACATGGAGTTATGCTTCTCTGAGCATACCTTTCTGTATAGTTTTGACTTTGGGTAGCATTTCAATGATCTACATGTCAAAAAATGATACTAAATTAATAATGAAGTTTAACACCTAATACCTTTTTGCTCTTCTTTGGTTGGCCTTACCCTCATTTTCCTTGGGGAAACACTTTCCTCATATGTTCAGTCCACAGGTTTTTCAGGTGGTGTGCGTATGTGACACAATTCTTCATATTGCATTTCTCTGGTCATAAGGACTGGCCCAGGATTGGGCACCTAACACAAACTGAGCCAGTGATATGCCACAAGCCTTTAGCTGCTACTGTTCAGAAACGGGCCACCTTCTTTTTTTTTTCACCAGGCTTGAATCTAAAAATTTGTACACCTGGAGTAACCAGCCTCCTTGCCACCTTGAAATGAAGCCAAAACAGGAGCACAGAGATGAGAGATCTAAGAGACCAATTTATGAAAATATTGCTCTAGCTCCCGCTATTTTTATTTAATTAAGTGAACCAATCATTTCAACTCTGCTTTTGCCTGCTTGAGTTAGGTTTTCTGTCATAGCCATTCAGCGTCTCAACCGATACACTAGTTCAAGTCTCTCATTTTACCGATGTGGAATCTAAGGCCCAATGAGATGAAGAGAAAAGTCCAAAATCACATTAGAAGTTTATCAGAAAAGTGGCAGCAACACTCAGACCCTCCGACCCCAAGTTCAGAGTACAGACTCGATGTGGACTTCATTCCAGGCTTACCTGAGGGAAACACTGGGCAAGAGGTTATATCCAAGGTAAAAGGGAAGGCAAGAAGCAGAAAGCTCGGCCTCCTCCTCTCATGGCCTCATGTGTGCTGGACCTCTAGCGGTGCAGGTCAGCCTGCCCCTGACTGCTCACAGGTGGGGATTTGATCAGGGGCCAACACACACCTTCAGGTAGAGACAGGAGATGTTCTGAGGCCATCATGTGTGGTCACTGAGGCTCCAGCTGTGGTGGAATGAGCTTCACTGGAGAGTGCTAAGACTAATCTAATAGCGCTAAGACTATTAGACGTTTGGGGTCTACTAGGTGCAGTGTTCATGAGAGTAGAATGAAGGTTCTGCCATCCCAGGCTTAAGCACATCAGGATATGTATTGAGAAAACTTAGCAACTGGGAAATCAGTCACTGTGGCAGCAAGACCCATGGACTTGGAGCCAAAAGATGTGGGTTCAGATCCTGGCTCCTCCATTCACTCTTGTGGATGTGTGGCCTTCTGCATATAAAAGGAGGATAATACTAATGCCCCAAGGAGCCAAATAACTGACACTTATAGGAGGTCTCTATAAGCCAGAGTCCACCAGCCAGTACCCACTGGCCTGAACACAGCCCACGGTCTATTTAATTGGCCCTCATAGAGGGTTTTAAATAAGCCAACCGATTTTGAAAAATTAGGATATTTCACATAAAAATCCAGATTTTTGCCTTCTCTTGAAAATAAACAAGTAAGATTTGGGGCAGTGGCCCAAACTGCAACAATATGCCGCTTTTTGCCCATAGAAGAGAGGTTAATGTGCCCTGCAATTTTCCATCACCCACATCCACCTACTGCAGCTGAAGCTGGAGGTGAGTTCTAGTGGCCACTTAGCATCTCACACTGTTATTTGTCTCATAGCAGAGAACTATGGCTCTGCACCCATGTGTCCTCTGAAGTGAGAAAGCAAAGATTAACTGAGACCCCATGTTGTTCCTGTCCCCACTCTCCATGCTGCCCACCAGCATCACTCATGACATTATCTGCTTGGGGCTGGGAGGCATCTGAGTTTATAAGCACAACTGTAAATGCAAATTGCTACATAAAGTTCATGGATTAAAGAGAAGAAATGAGAATTAGGACTCAAGTTCAGACACCAAACGTAGGATATCCACCCAGATGGGGGAAAGCAAGTCACTGGCAGGTAGACTAGTGGTGTGCTTGGTGGGGGTGGCCAGTGCAGGAGTGGATCAAGGACAGAGGGAAGCAAGTTCAGAGATAAGAAACTCAGCCTCTGGGTACCTGGCACGGAGACTAGTGACGCCAATGGCCTACTCCAGTTCAGGGCCTGGTTTCCGGATGGTGTGAATAGGTATGTTTGGCCAAGGGGACAGGAAACCAGACAGAACTTTAAAAAGGCTGACATTCTGATGAGTCCCCATGTGGAACCCACAAGAAACCAGGTTTGGTCTTAACAGACTTATGAGGAAGTTCCCCTGAACTTAGTTTTATGCTTTGACAGAGGAAATAAAAGTTCTCAGTAAATTTGGTGAGAGGTCTATCAAAGCTTATTTAAGCTTCCAGCAGAGTGACCTGGCAGATGAGCCAGCCTGTGCTGTCTGCTGCACAGCTCATTCAACACAAAGTACTGGTTCTCAAACGCAGCCAATACGAAGTTCTTATAAGATAGAATCCCTCCTATACTGTAAGGTATAATCATATATCTTATGTTCTTTTTTAGCCTATGATTTAAAAATTGATGAAGCACCTGAGCTGATAAAGGTTGCAATGAGGATATAGGTTGATTCTGGAAGCATTTTTCATTCAGCAAACATTCCTGAACTGAGTACATAGAGTTTACAATCTATTATGCTTAACACTGTGGAGCTCACAACAGTGGACAAGACACAGCCTTTGTCGTGGGCCAAGTTACAGGCCAGTTGTGTCAAGTGTGTGTCCGGGGAGCTGGAAACCAATGGGAATGGGGGAGCCTTGCGCAAATTCCTACTACACTTCTGCAGTGGGGCCCGAGGCAGGATAATGTTGCCTGTCCATAAACATTTCTTTGTAAGGGTTTTTAACTAGACTTCCTTATCTGGGAGCATCTGAGGAATTTTTTTACCAGGGCCTCAACCTGAAACTGACGGCACTGCCTGAGGCTAGCAGTGTCTATAGAACACCAAACTGAATTTTTTAAAAAATGTATCTGATTGTTTCCAAATAATGGGATGCGTTTGATGTTGTGTGTTTTTAAAGCTACAATTTATTACTTACTATGTGCTGGACACTGTGCTGGGACCTTTATGTGTATTTTCTCATTTAACCTGCACGACAGCTTTTAAAGTAGCTGGTACCATCCCCATTGCACATGGAGGATTCTGAGGCAGAGAGAGGTTCAATATCACTTTAGTTTTACCCAGATTACTTCTGAAGGTCTTATAGTCTATATTAAAACTTTGACAGTAGAAACTGGCCTTTGACAGTAGAAACAGTCCACACACATTAGGCATCTGTTGTTCCCCACACACAACACTCTTCAGCACGGAGATGCTGCCAGGGGGTGGAGACCAGATTTCCAAGAGTGGTGTTTTAGTATCAACTAGCCATCCCAAGACCACAACCCAAAAACAGACCTCCAGTTTTTCTCTCCTCCTTCATTGGCCAGAGAAAACAAAAGAAGAACTTACAAAGGTCGTCATGCATCTTGTCATGTGGCATTCCGACACTCAGCCACTGCTGGGGGTTTTGGGAGGGGAAGTAACACTGACATCACAGAAACATAAAAATGAAAAAGACGAGACACAGCCCTCCCTCCCTAAAGAGCAGAAATAGATATTTCACCTCTTTCAGTCATTTCTGCCGGCATTTGATCTCCCAAAAGAGATTTTCTTTCATCTCAAGTTCTTATTCAACTTTAGTCTACGATTATTTTTCATCCAGGAAGATGAACTAGAAAGCATTAGTCTTATTATAAACTTCCCAAATCTTGAATGTAGTGACTATTAGTCTTTTCATCTCAGGCCCACCAAGCACAATGATCTATACCTGTGTTCTTCATCTGGGCCTTACACTGTGAGGGGTTTTTATCTGTACTGTTTGCAGTTTTTCTACTATTTCTACAAATATGTAACTGTGGTAGATTGAATTATTATTT
>NW_006434369.1:7687868-7698870 GCF_000325575.1 Pteropus alecto
CTATATATAGAACTATATATCCATGATCTTTGGCATGTGACTTTGTAGTAGCTCTCACTAAAATTAGTACAGTGTATTTACTTACCCCATTGATAGTTGGCTTGCCACATGACTGGTTTTAGACAGCAGAATGTTAGTGAAAATAAAATAAAATTGTGGGAAAAAAATTGTGATTTTTTTTTTTTTACAAAGAAATAAAAATTGTAACAGAGGCTTTAAGTATGCTTGCATGATGTGAGTTGGCCTCTTGTTTTTCTATCATCACCATGAATAGACGTGCCCCAAGTAGTTCCTGCCCCAGAATGAGATATAGGAAGCAGGTCCAAAGTGGACTTGTAATTTGGAGCCATGCTCAGCTGAGTCCAGACAAGATCAGCTGGATGTCAGCCAACCCACAGACCTATGAGCAAGAAAAATAAGTGTCTTTAATGTAAGCCACTGAGATTCGGGGGATAATGATACAACATTATCACTAAAGCAAAGTCTGATCCCAACTATAGCCAGATTACTACCTGATTCTTGCATGGTATATCTTTCAAGATCACTTCTTTCATGAAAACTTTCCTGGTTATTTCAGCCCCTTACGACTTGACCACTCAATACCCTTTTTTGTTAGTGTGCCCTATATTTTGGCACCTCTTTATATTTCGTATTAAACTTTATAAAAGTAAGCCTGATGCATGGTTAATAATTGCATATTTAAAACTATCAATAAAACGATGACATCATTGAGAACAGAAACCATACGAGAGAGTATGGGCAATAATACCCTCTTAATTACAAATATTCTGTACCACTATCCCTCATTCTTGTCCAAATAAGGTTTCCAATTTTTAGTTGGAAACACATTCTTACTGTATTCACAGGGCCTAGCATAAGGCTATGCACACAGTGGCTACAGGAGGTAATCAAATATTTATAAAATATCCATGGGAAAGGCAAATGTAATTGCATTTTTGTCAATCAGATAAATATTTCTGATCTATTAACATTCAATTTCATATGCTTTTTCTTCTTTTGATAAAGATAATGTTCAATTATCAATTCTACAAGATATTTAATACAAAAAGTTTTGCTTTCCCATGAAAATTAATAAAAATAAAAGTGAACAACAGAAGTTATTTATTTAAAACATTTATGATGTAAAATCCTGTGAAAAGTAAACATTCACTCCAATTGGACAACTCTATATGTTTCATTTTTATTAATAAAATAGACTTTGTGTATGAGAGCCAATAATCTTTGATTTTCATATTCTATATTTGAAAGCAGAGATAATTCTTCAGAATCACATATTTTTTCCACAATTTAGTTTCAAATGCAGAGCAGTTCCTCTTTTTATTTATAGAAGCAGAAAGACTTGTTTTATAATAAAGCATTCAATGAACTGTTCTTTCTTTAAGGCACATATTTATTTTTTGTATACGGGAACTTTCCAGATGACTGGTTGAATTACTACATTCACATGGTACATTGATCTGGAGTTTTTAAAAAATCCAAACAATAGAATAAGCTAGCATTTCTCCCCATCTATGGATATAACTATCAAAGCTCTGTGACTAATTTTGTGACACACCAGTAATTATACAACAAAATGAATGCTGTTCCTTCACATCAGTCACCTTATCCACTTCTTCCAAAGGATTGCCAGTGCTCAAAACTGTGCTGAAAAATCTTTTTGTGTATATGATTTTCTACAAAGCCTGCTGTACATTCTTAAAATACAATTAAAGGCAGAAAATCTGTCCTTTGAGAATGAATGTGATTCTGGAAACAGAAAAAGTCATTTGGAAGCAATTTTAGTGAAAAAGAGGAGATATTGGAGCTGGGTGATACAAAGAAAAAGATTTAATTTCCTTATAACCTCACGACCCAGAGGTAAACCCTAACACATTGGCATGTTTTCATCCAGCAAGTTTCTAATGTATATATTTTAACACAAATGCAATATGCCATATATGCAGCTTGGATCCCCATTTTTGATCCCCAGTCAATAGTCCTATTATTCTCATTTTATGAGGTTCAGAGAAGCTAAGTGACAGGCAAACAGTCATATTTCAGGGAATCTTCTAACTTCCAACTTCTTTCAAAAATGTGTAGAGTCTGAAAAAGGTGAACAGTAATACACAAAAAAAGTGTGCCTGATTTTCTATTCCCTTTCTTGGTGGTAATATCTTCCAAGAATAGCATTTGGGCATACTACCACAATGTGTGACAAGTGAAAAAGAAACCAAGAGTGAGAGACAAGGAAATTATGTGGTTCTAACAGAGAATAAAGAGAACAAGAGGTCTTGCCCAACTCAATCATTGTGTGGACAATCAATGTGTGTGTGTATGTGTGTGTGTGTGTGTGTGCGCGCGCACACACACACGCGCGCGCATGTGTGAACATGGCTTTCATTACAAGTCACAAAAGTTTATTTCCTAGTGCTCAGCAATGGAGTAAAATCTCTTGAAATGGAGGAAGCACCACTTGCAGGAGAGATCAGAGAAGATAGAATGACTGTTTACATTTACAAGTCTTTTCCAAAAGTGAGGGGAATCATGCCATGTGTAAGCATTGCTTTCTCAACAGACTACAGCCTGCTTTCCAGCTCCAAACCTGAGCAATCACTGAGGTCAGTGTGGCCCACCATTATTCCGAACCCTGGTGGATCCAGTTCTAAGACAAGGGATATTTGTCTCAGACTCTCTCCACCTGGATTGTGTTTTAGAGACTTAGAAACAAGAGTTGAAAATGCTCCATGTCCACTTTGCCCCAACAGCTGAGGCCATCTCCCCATCACCTGACAGAAGACGCTGAGTTAGAAGTGTTGTTTCATTTGGTCCTACACAAGTCGCTGCAATCTTCCTACTGGAGTTAAGATGTCAGAAGATGTTCAGGTGCAGGGAATGTCAGCTTTCGAATCTGACAAATCCTCCTTTCCCCACTTGCTAACTTAGTCGGCTTTGGAAAGGACCTCATCTGCCTCAAAATCAATTTCTCTACCTGTGATGAAAGTTAAGGAATAAGAGCAGAAAAGTATGTCCTAAACAATATATTTGGGAAGATTCTCTGAAGCCAGATGAGCTCAACTAAACCTAGATAAAATCCCATAGATTGAGATAAGAGAGAAACCGTTGGAGTCAAGTGAGTTGGTCATTGCAGCGTGGTTCCAGAAGGAGCCTCCTGCCCCTCCCTACCCCATCCTGGGCCAAGTCCAGGAAAGGAAGATGAGCGATAGAAATCCCAACCAGCTTTAAAGAGCCAAGAACATATGTTAAACCTTTGAAGCTGATAAGACCTCAAAATCCCTTGAGCCCAGCATGATGGGAAGCAGTAGAGCAGAAATTGCTAGGTGGCATATCAAGGAAGAAAGGGGATGTGCCAGTATAGCTGGATATATTCTATACTCCCAAGAAAGGCAAAGGAGTGGCTGAGGAGGAGCCAGACCCCAAGGACCTCATCAGAACGAAGTGGATGAAACAGCACTGCTACATACACACATCACTGACTGGAGGCCAGGTGGGAACGAGGACACATAGGAGCATGCCAGTGCTGACAGGCGATTACATGCCCTGCTCCACCAGCCCCACCCCGAAGTGACCAAGATTATGTTTCTGCAACTCTTTGGAATGGGAGCACTAAACAGAAACTGAAATTGAAATTAAGTACGGTTATAAAAAGCTGTATTGTTTGCAAAGCCTGAAATGAGTACCCTCTATATGAATATACATAAAAGGTCTGTGCACATGGTAGTTGCACAATAAATTCTAAGTATTACCATGAGTACTCTTGACTAATTATATTTCAGTCTGCCTTCTTTCTCCAGAGAAGTTGAGGTAATAATCCAGAGCACTGGAAATAAGGGCAGAGCCTCCCTAGTATAATAAAAGTTGGAAAACTATTTGATTTTTCTTTATAAAAAATGATTGAGAAATCCCTGCACTACATTCCCTCCCACCTAGAATATATTATATTATTCTTCAGTCAATATTCATGCTTCTTGTGCACACATCAGGAAAGAGTACACGTCCTCATCCCCTCATCTATAGGCTTGGCCATATGACATGCTTTGAGCAATGGAATGTGGTACACATCGTAGCATGCCAGTACTAAGAAGAGACTCGTAGAGGCATTCTATTTGTTCACTTCCTGTCCTGTACTCCTGCCATACTCCATGAGGACAGTATGCTCCAGGTAGCCATTGCTCTTCCAGCCTGGGTCTCTAAACTAAAGACCCATGGAGCAGACCTGAACCTGACCTGAATGAAGCTTGGAACCAAGCCCAGTCAAGTCCATTGGAGTTCAATCAAGTTCAGGTAACACACAACTGAACCTCGGCTGACCTGCGATCCCATAACTGAAAAATTAATGTTTATTTTCATAGACTATTAAAATTTGTTGTTTGTTACTGCAGAAAAACCTAATACACTACCAAATAAGACCACTCTTTAGCATATCAAAATGAAGAGAGAGCAGATAGGTGAAATGAAGGCAAGAAAACAACTTTTAAAAATGAGGGGAAATTACCTTTTCAGAAACTTCGTCCAGTAATGATAGTATGACACGGAATATCAGTATAGTCAGTAAAGCAGTGGGGTGTGTAGTGAAAAAGAAAATAAAGAATCATCAAGATCTTTGAGAATTTCAGAGACCCCCAAAGAGAAGGATAAATTTGGGGAAATGCATTTCTTCACTCTCAGTTTCTCTCCTTTAATTCTCATCGTTATGTATCATTCTCTCCATTTCAAGGAATTTAATTCCCTTCGGAGCATTAAGCCTTGGTAAATAAACTTTAATGGCTTGAATGAATTCTACATTGCTAGCTCTCCTATTTCTATTTAAACTGCAGCAGGATGTACATTTGATATTGATTTGGGTTTGCAATTTGAATTGTTCTGGTGTAGGTATTTGTCAAAGAGCGGATGTTTTCCCCATGTGTCATTTGAGACGGGTTGAGTATGCCCAGGAGGGCATAGTTATACAGAGGTCCCTCCCTGAACAGACAGGTTAGTTATAAATTGCTCTATGGTCTTTTCCTAACCCTGTAGTGAATGAAAAATAAAGCAAACAATAATAAAAAAAAAAAAACTAGTTAAGCCATTTATTTATTTTGATTTTGATTTTCCATTAAGCTCTTGTGATTTATTTAAATAGGTTCTAAAATTCCAAATTGAAATGTGAAGTGTTTGGTATACAAGGGGATTAAGAACCAAAATATGAGCTGAATAAAATCCATTTTGCAAATCTCCAGACCTGTGCAATAAATCACTTGGGAAACCTAAAGAGAATTACTCAAGTGACTTTGAGCATCACTAATACGTGCGTGTTTCATAATACATGGGCTTCAGGTAACTGCTTCTTTCTTGGAGCTACACTTGAAAACTTTACAATTAAAGCCTGAAGCTTGCTGATGTATAAATCCCAAAGTCTCCTCTAGAAAGTTCCAGAACCTGTGCTCCAGAATCTGACACCAGATCCACCTCAAGGAGGACTTCCTTCATAACAGCCTTCCACCAGAGGCAGCCCTGGACTGACTACCCCATTCTCCAGGCTGGTCTTTCTCAGGCGCAGGTGTGAGCACCTGCTAGTTTCCCTCATTAACATCCATTGTTTCCATCTAACCCAACCACGCTTCAGGCAGCCTTTTCCACTGCCAGCCCCACCCTCCCTGCATACCCCTTAAGCAAGAAATACACTGAATGGCTTGGCTTCAAGGGAGGCACTTTCTGCCTCTCTATTCTTTTTAAGTTCAGCCCTGTGTTGCCATCAAGACAGAACTGAGTAGTGTTTAAGACCAAGTGTCTGAAATCAGGATGCCCTGGATTTAAAAACCGGCTCTGCTGTTGGTGAGCAGTGAGACCTTGAGCCTTGGACCTTGGGTCATTTTACCATCCTTTGGAAAATGAAGATGATAATAGCATCCACCTCACGATGTTCTTTTAAGAAAGCACAAAACTGGTTCATGATAGCTCTCAGTTGCTGATAGTGGCTAATGGTCTTCCTCTCAGTGTAACGCCCCTCATTCAGACAAAAGAGATTTATTGAGTGTTGCCCATGTGTCATGCCTGTGCCCGAAGCTTGGACTACAGTGGTGGAAAGATGTAGTGTTTGTACTTGAAGATCTTACAGGCTAGTAGGAGAGCAGCAAATACTAAAGCACAGAAAGTACTATCATAGGATAACCTAAGGGAGCGTTGGAGGTACCCAAACCAAGCTTGGCCAGAGCCAAGGAAGCTTTTGGAAGAAGTGAAGTGTCTCCTGAGACTTAGAGGATGAGTTTGTGTTAGAAGAGCAGCCCAGCAAAGGGGCCAGCACATGCAAAGGCACAGAGGTAAGAGGTGCAGATCTAAGAACTGGAACTAACAGTGTAGACTCAGGTAAAATATTCAAGAGGAGAAAGAATGGGAGGCAAAGAAGGAGAAAGGGGGACAGTTTATTAAGAACTTTAAACCAAAGGCAATAAGTTTGGATTTTCCTGAACAAATAGGCAGTGGTGGAGTCATATTTTCTTTTTCCAAAGCTCTCTGTCTATAGAAGGGAAACAGGATTAGCAATAAATCAGAGGCCATGAGATAGTTGTGCAAGGTAAACCCTGCACGGAAGTCCCACATATGGATGGTAAATGGAGTGGAAACCAGCTCCGCTGTGCTCCCCAAACTGGGTGCTCTGGCGAGGAAGAAGTCTGTGGTGGCCAGCAGCTGTAGCAGAGAGACTCAAAATAAAGTTAGATCGATTTCTTGCACTATACACTATACACAAGAATAACTGACAAATGATTATGAGATCTAGATGCAAAATGAAATTGCATAAGTATTAGAAGAAAACATGGATAAAGATAATTTTGCAAAAAGCATGTAAGAGATGAAGTGGCTAGAACCAGGGTGGTGGCTGTAGGGACAGTGAGATGTGAGTAGATTCCATATATATTTAAAAAGGATTTAATGATTGGTTGGATGTGGATAATGAGAAAGAGGGAGGGGTCAAGTATGAGACCCACTCTGTGGCTTGTGCAACTGAGCGGATGATGATGTGGTATGTTAAAGAACAAAATTCAATCGAGTACATTGTAAAGATCTTAGATTTATTCAACAATTCATAATTAGGGCAGGACACTGTCTAGCAGATAGGAAGGACCTCCGAGGAGCTGTACAAAATGAAAGACTTTTATAGGCAGCAGGGAGCAGGAACAAGGAAGTTATGCCAGATAAAAAAATGAGTGGTTATTGCAGGAGGTCTATCAGGCAGATAACCTAACTAGTACTAATCAGGTCATTCTCAATTGACTTAATTCCACATATGGGAGAGCTGAAACTATAATTAAGAAACTATTCCTTATCTGGAAGAGCTGAAACTATAAGTTAAGTCTGAGTTTGGTGAGGAGGGGCTTAGCATAAGTGACTCCATTTAGAGCCCGTTGTCCTGTTTTTCACAGGTTAAGTCCTTAAATTAGTACGTGCTGCCTTGACATCTGGTAACATCAGGAGGGCCTCAAATGGTCTAAGTGCAAGTTCCCAATCTGACTCTGCTCCTGTGGATAAGTTCCCATAGCCCAACAAGGCGAAACAGGTGCATTTGTTTGAGTAGTGGGCATCAGTTCCCTGCCAGCTGTTGACATATTCAAACAAGCCAATTACATCCTCCCATGGGAATGCGGAAACAAACACTGTCCTCTTGGTACTGTAAAGCCAGTCCCCACAACCCCTGGTTGTTCACTCTGTTCCTGAGTGCAACCACCGTGTGCGTGACCCTGTGTGGTGTGCAATGTCCTCACCCGGGCTATGAGTATATGTGATTAATAAATTGCCATCAGTCTCATCCAGTCTTGGGTGTTGTATGTTCAACCAGCCCTGTAAACTTGGGTGGGAATTGCTCATTCACCAAGAGAATGAAGAGGAGATGATTTATACAGATGAAATCCTCTATTAAATTAGGGAACACAAAGAGAAGAACAGATGTTGAAGGGAAAATAATTATAATTTTTATTCTGGACAGGGTCAGCCCTTCGCTCCTCCCTTGTACCTTTCATCTGGTGAAACCCAAAGGCACTCAGCTCCCCCATGCAGTGAGGTTCTGCTTTGTTCAAACTTTGAATACGCCTCTGTTACAGAGCTTGGGCTGGTGCTGATCATGGAGTGTGATTTCTCCCCTTCTCAACTAAAATCCTCATGGGCAGGAGCTTTAGGGATTTTAGGAACAAGGATGTGCAGAAAATCATGGGTACTGTGAGTAGAAGATAAGACAGGCTGAGTTGCTCTGTCTCATGGTCAGGAAACCAAGACAAGGGCTGTGGCGCCAGCAGAATGAGAACACACACGTGTTCTGTGCTGAGCTGAGAGATAAGCTGGGGTATGTGGGGCGTGCTGAAGCCGAGAGGGAAACTGATGGAGCAGCATGGTGGGCAGTGTGTCACGGTGGCCACTCTGTGTGTCGATGTCAGTGTAATGGGAAATGCCCAATCTGAAACCAGGTTATCTCCTAGCTGCCGAGCAGACAGCTCCTGATGTCAATTCTGGGGCCATACGCCAGACCCTGCAATGGGGCAGCATGTGGATTTTTGAAAAAATTACTTACATGGATGAAGTATTTTTAAAAAATTTACTCTGATACCCAGAAATCTAAAAGAGTTGCATTTACGGTGTTAATAATAAAAATAAAATAATAACGATAATAGGATAAGCATCTATTGCGTGCATGTTAAGTGCCTGAAACCATTCTGTGTTTTTTTCATCTCAGCATCCCCTGTATCTGTGTTAGAGTACACTAATGGACATGTGTACAAAGTTTTTATTTTATTGAATGAATGAAGGAAGGAAGGAACAAATGAGTGGCCAGAACCACATTTGCTAAGCCATCTACAACCTCTGAGTGGCCCTTAGCCCCCTTTACACAAAGGTATAATTTAAGAGACTAGCAACAGAGCCTTGGCCCCAAAACTTCATGGCTTATCTCCTATCATTGTGTGATTATATCTGGGGTTTTGTTTTTGTTTGTCCTGGGAGCTTTTCCTTCTTTAGGAACTACTTATTAAAATGAGGGGAGAGTTTGCAGTACCACAGAAGGTTGAGGACTGATTTTTTTTTACCTTGGGCCAGAGGGCAAATAGCATCTCTTGTGGTCAGCAGGTGGTGGCACCTAGACCATCCAGAGAGTTCCCTTCCAGCCCATTGCTCCCTATAGGGAAGGCGAACCCAAGGGTAGAAGCCAGGCCTCCTGGTCTCCTTGCTCCTTCATCCTAGAAAGTTCTCCATCTAGCATCCACTTTGGAGATCTGGGAGTTGTGTTTTTCCTTATAAGGGAAAAGGTCATTTCTTAAGGTAGGAGGAACATCAATTGTAAACTTTTCCCAGTGGTGTTAGTCACCATGCCCATCCTTTGGCATCGCCGGCAGGTAATCAGTCCTCTGCAGACCGTGCTGATGAGGAGCGCTAGTCACAGCCATCTCAAGGGCCAGGGAATGAGGGTACTCAGCAAAGGAGATGGACTTCAAGCTGAGGAAAAGAAAGAACTTTCGATGCAGACGACCAGCACCCAGGCAAAATGGATGGTTTGCTGTGCCCACCTTCCAGCCCACATCCTTCCTCCACCCTACACTTGACTTCAGTATGACTTCTCTGCCGAGCAGGGCTGTCCATGCTGCTCATCTTCACCTGGTTTCACCCAAGTGCGCGAGTCGTATAAAGGATTCATCCAAACTCCCCTCTTTTCCCACCCTCCTCTGTGGTGCTGGACAGCATTTTTCAATCCAGCTTGTCTCTATCTTTTAGTCTCTCACAATCCATTTATTCAAGACTCTCTAGTGGACAGCATTCCTACTGCCACTGTCATGTGCCCCACAGTCCCTCGAATGTCCTTGCCATGCTGCCAGTGGCTTTATTGGTTATTTCGAAGAGAGTTGGAAAATCCATTTAAAGAGTTATTGCCATTAACTCAGTAATGGCTTTACGATCTTTAAGGGATTGTAGAAAATTCTAATCGCTGTCTACCGTTAGGTCTTAATCTCATTTACTTCCTTTTAGTCTTTGATCTGGTAATCAACAACTATAATTGCCATGATAACAATACTTAACATTTTTAAAAGGCATTTTTATTCAAGTAATCTTTGCAATAACTTTATGACATTGTTTTTTCTCTGAGGAACCAAGCTCAGAGAAGTTAAGTGAACTATCTAAGGTCATACAGCTAGTGTGTCATAGAATTGAAACTCAACTGGGACTTCCAAGGCCAGGTATTCTTTTCCAATACCAAACTCCTGGATAAAATGAAGATTAGAAATGTTAGCCAGGTGTGTTCCTTTTTTTTTTTTTTAAATAGGCAATTTTAGATACAAAAGTAGAATGGAACAGTGGTGTGCTGGAGCCAGTTCCTACTACCAGCTCCTAAGAACTAAGTATTAAATTGTCAGAAATTTTGCAAGCTGCCAGTTAAACCATCGGTAGCCTGGAACTGGCCATGGTGGGAACATCACAGAAATCAGCAAATGCTTCAAATTAGGGCTTCCTGCTTCCACAGCATATCTCTACCACCCAGCTTCAAGACTGTTCATCAACTGCCGATCTTGTTTTATCTACACGTATACTCACTTATTTCTCTTTATCCATAGATACTTCAATATATATCTAAATAATGAGCATTCTTTTAAACCATATTCAAAATAACATTACTACATCTAAAAGATCTTATAATTTCTTATCATCATCAAATAACCAACAGAATATTTCATACAGTTGGTTCGTCTGAATCAGGATCCAAACAAGAGTCACACAGTACTTTTTGTTAACATGTATCTTGAGTCTCCTGTAACTAATAGGTTTCTATTTTAGTTTGCTATGGCTGCCACAACAAAGTACCACAATATGAGTGACTTAAACAGGAGAAAATTATTTTCTCAGTTTTAGAGGCCAGAAGTACAAGATTAAGGTGTCAGCAGGGTTGGAGTCGGTTCCTTCTGAGGGCTGTAAGGGAGAATCTGTTCGTGTCTCTCTCCTAGCTTCTGGTGGTTTGTGGCAATCATTGGCA
>NW_006434369.1:7698901-7711817 GCF_000325575.1 Pteropus alecto
AATTCCTGCCTTCATCTTACACATTGCATTCTCCCTGGGTGCATGTCTGACTCCAAATTCCCCATGTTTATAAGCATATAAATCAGGTTGGAATAAGACCCTACCCTAATTAAAAATTTGGTTATCTCTATAAAGACCCTGTCTCCAAATGTAGAAGAACTAAGGTTTCATTCTGTAAAGAGGGTTGAGATTTCAACATATGGATTGCTGAGGTGATGGTGCATATTTCAACTCATAATGGTTTTCTTCTCTCTTCTTTTTTCCCCCTTATGATTTATTTAAGAATCCAGAACATTGTCCAGTTTCTTCTGGATTTTACTGATTTATTCCTCATGATCCCATATAACATGTTTCTCTGCCTCTTCTTCCTCTGCCCCCTACCATCTCTCATGTAAACTGGTAGGCAGACATAAACCCATGACCAGATTTAAGTATAGTTATTTTAGCAGGAATACACCAGGAGCCCTTACTGTCTGTGTCTCTCCTTTTGTAACATTATGACTGATTACAGGCTCAAAACCTGGTAGCCTGGTCCATTCACAGAAAGTTCTCCGCCAGCTTTTCCTTTAAAGATTTTAATAGCCATTGGTGACCATTGCCTAGAGCCATTATGTTTTTAGAAATTGAAAAATGTAATTTTTAATTCTCTTAGTTCTTCTGCATTTGTTATCTGAAATCGTCTGTAAAGAACATTCTGATATCAACTACTTGCTTAATCTGAAGTACAATTCATACAGGCAAGACAGAATAAATGTTTCATCCATTCATTTTATTTATTGGTTTTCAAGATAATGAGTTGGTTCCCGAGCATGCTCCAAAAGCGAACACTGAAGGCTATTTTTTAGTATTATAATTACTTCATGGATTTTAATGTAGTTTTCTACTATTCACTGTACTCATCTGATCTGTCATAGTTATTATTATTTTATGCTTAAAATTTCCCCTCTTTGCCCTGTGAGAGCCCCTTTCAAGTCAGCTCCAAAGTATTTTCATACTCTTCAAAAGTCTTTGATAGTCTCCTTGCTCTCTGGTAAATCAATGTATTCTAGGTTCATCATGTACTTGTCTTGTCCTGAACTTACAATCAGCCATTTCTCCAAAGAACACTAGTTCCTTTTAGTAAAAATTGGTACTTAGAGATAAATATCTGAGAGCTAGGGATGTTCATTACTAGATTATTTCTAGAATTTTTAATGGGCAGCGCTGGGAAATATTTTTTTTAAAAGAAAATATATCATGAGTTTATATCAATATTTTCTACTGAAACTGAGAATTACAGTGTTTTTACTTATATTGTTTAATTTTATACTTAAATCTCTTTTAAACTGAAAATCTTGGTTCTTAATAATTTTAATGTTAATTATCTATTTGTACATATATATACACACACAAATATGAACAATACCAATTTTATTACCAAAAACATATAATTGATAAGATTTATTATTAGTGCAATTTGAAGTTTATTTGTGGTTGTTTAGTCCCTTAAGGGATAACCCACTAAGGATGTACAATTAGATCGCTGTGCTTTAAAGTCACATAAAATAGTTCTTCCCGGTGTGGTTAGGCCATCTACTTAACACAGGGTCAGGTTAACTCCTTTTACTTTGCCTTCAATTTTTAAGATTGCTTTCTATTTTGATTTTGCAATTACATAAAACATTTACATAATAGTGAAATCAACAAAACAAGGTAAATTCAGAGTCTAGCTTCTATTCCTATCTCTCTAACCTGTGCCACCCCACACCCCCCCTCACAAATAACCATTTTTATTAGTTTTTGCTTTATCCTACCATATAAAGAACTAAGCAAACAGGACTGTGCGTATATTTTTCTTTTTTATACATTCACAGTTTAGCATTTTAAATGCTCCGAAACTTTGTGGTTTTTTTTTTCCCCCATTTAATATATCCTAAAGATCACACTATAGAGAGAGTTGAAATTGGATGGATGTCTTGCTTTTAATAATGACCTTCATCTTCAAAAACAAAAATGTTTTCCTATCATAACAGCTTCAAGGTCAAGAGAGAAATGAAATGTTCCTATTGGTGTCAGAAGTTTCTTCATAAGTGAAAAAGAAGCTGTCAGCTCCAACTTCCTCAGGCAGCTTGCTATAGCTATCCAGGTCTCCTAATTATTCTGTAATTTTCTAAATTCTATGAGAACATTGTCTAATAACAATACCATGTGGTTGTATGACACTTGGGTGTATGTAAGACACAGCCGGATTTATAGGAAAGAACTGTGGGCGAGGCCTAGCCAGGTTCAGTTCTGACGTCACCTCTTCCTAGCAGTGTGGCCTGAACAAGGGGTGAGTTAATTCCTCATCAAAGGATTAATGTGAGAACGAAATGAGATGAGGTCTGTTCAAGATCTGGCAAAAAAGCAAAACTTAAAAGGCAGTGGTTTTAATTGTTACTTTCAAAAAGCTCTTTCACAGATACTATCCAATCTTAATTTTCAGAATGATCTTTTGAGGTAATTATCACAGCTGGCATCACTTAGTTTCAGGTTAAAGTTATAACACAGTGAGGTTGTATTTTTATGTACCACATCTTTATTTAATAGAAGTTTAGGTATCTCTAATATACTCCGTGTGTACAACACATTATGCTCATGTGTTGAATTTAAACGGCGGTTTTATTACATAAAATAAAGACATTTTAACCAAAAAAATAGCTAGTTTTCTGAGGAACCGCTATTCATATCTCTAATTAATTTATGTGATGTTCGGCCTTTAATCAAGACCATTGTTTGTCTTAACCGACAATTAAAGCAGGGTCCCTGGAGGACAATATGATCTCATTTGTGACAGCCTATTATGTGATTTAAAATGCAAGAAGGAGCTATGGGGAAAAGAGGGCGTATAAACCTCATTTATAAAGTGGGCCTTGACTTTTACTTTAGCTATTTACTTGCATTGATCATTCCCATGATTCAGAAGTCATTTTCCTTTAAAGCAGATGTTTTCCCCATGACATTTCATACAAGAGATGAAATTATCAAATGGCATTTTTGAACAGACACGCTTTGAGACATTAAATCTTGTGTGTATGTGTGTGTGGTCATGCGCATACACACGTGCATACACATGTGTTCTGTTGTTTTTCTCTGCACATTTCCTTTAGCCCAGTGGTTCTCAAACTGGTCTGCATAGCAGAATCCCAGGGGAGAGGGAATATAAAGACATCCCTGTACCACACTGCAGACCAGTGAAATCAAACTCTTTGGGGCGGCGCCCAGGCATCAGCATTATTCTGGCACTCACTCTAGGCGATTCGAATGTTGAAGCAGTGTTAAGAATTAATTTAGTCAGTTAGCTCTTTTAAAATTTCAGGGAAAGATGAAGGCGATAAAAAGTCCAATACTTTACTTTGTTGTACCTCACACAAACTCAGGGGCCTAAGACAATGGTACCCAATCTGGCAAATTCAGGCTTATTGGAGTCTGAAGATTTCAGTCCTTTAAAGAAGAGTTTGCAGGAAATGGTGCTGCGAAAGCCACTCCCATGAGCTTAGACAAGGCCTTCCTGGCCTTAAAATGTCAACACACTGAAAGCACCTTCTAAGAAAATCTGCACTTGTGGCTGGAGGGCAAGCTCTCCCATGTGGCCTCGGGAGAGAGACTGGACAGCAGGTCAGGGCCGACTTTTGTCCGCAGAGCCAGCACCTCTCCCAGCCCTGCTCAGTCCCATGCTCTGAGAGGTCACTGAGTAAATGCACTGACAGGACTAGTTCACTAGAATGAGTGGAACTGCTTAGGTTCTTTCATAATGACAAAGGTGGTAAGTTGCTTATTCAACTCATATCCTTCATAATGAAAAGTACCAGGTCACCCTCTATTTTCTCACAGTCACAGGAGGTTAGAAACAGAAGGGACTTCAGAGGACTCTATTCCTGTGGCTCCTCGTGCTTTAAAACTTGGAATTCTTTCTTCGGAAAGAAGCTTCCACACATGCCCAATAAAGAGAAGATGCTCAGATTAATTTGGTGGGGGCCTAGAGCCCCGCCTACATCTTAAGCCTTTCACCCCTGACCCCCAGAGAGCTTTGTAAAGGCCATTTCAAAGAGCCCTGAGTCAACGAAAATGTGTTTTTTTAAAGGAGGAAATTGAGACTCTCAGAGAACTAAATTCACACAACATGTTGCTATTCTGTATTCCTGAATGGCTCGGTAAGGACTGGCAAGTAAGGTTAAGGATAGCACTGGGACTAGAACCTAAATGTTGGACTCTCTATCTGGTAGTCTTGTCAGCAGGCTTTGTTTTCACAAGGAACTCAGCTCCAGCAAACTTTATGTTGGTTCACGGGGCCAGTGGTCAGGAGAATGCTCATGTGTGTGATGCCAGGTTAGCTGGATACCCTCGCCCAACCCCCAGAGCCTGAGACAGACCTAGGAGAGCTGTCACAGGATTGCTGACTCACCCATCCTCATTCCTCTGGGCTTCTTGGCGAAGAGACTCCTGGTTGTGCCAAAACCCTGGATATATGATAGTCTCTTCAGGAAATAAATATCTGCCTTAGCGGTTCTTCTCTGGCCTCTAATGTCACACAAAGTAGCTATTTGTGGAGTTTGCAGGGTTGAAAGCACAGAATCCCATTGAAACACCTCCTTTTACCAAGGGACAGGTTATCCCATGTGTATGACAAACCACAGAGAGCCCGGATGATCCAAGTGAGCCTGTCCCAGACCCTTGGAGCAGAAGAAGTCTCGTCTCACCTCTGAGCAGCCCTCTAGAGCAAGTAAGATGTGTTTTGCCATAGCCGTATGGCAGGTCCCTTGGGGGTAGGGGCTGAGTCCTGTCTGCCTGTGTATCTTGACAGACAAGAGTGCAGAGGAACAGACTAAGCGTTTGGGATCGTCGAATGAATGAGAACAGTCGTAAACACACACAGTATCTTGCCCATGCCAGGCACTATTCCAAATGTATTAATCATCTCAATAACCTGTAAGATAAATAACATCATCCTTATTTGACAGATGAAGAAATGAAGACCCAGAGAGGTTAAGTAACTTCCCCAATGTCACTTATTTGGCAACCGATAGAGCCAAGATGCAACTCCAGTCTGTGCTTCTCACTGCTGAGCATTAATAGGTGTCAGTTTCCTGGCTAGATGAGGCTAGATATGAAGCAAGACATAGGGGTAAAGAGCCTTGTGACAGGGCCAGGGCCCTTCTTTGGTTGGGGCAGGGTTGGTAAATGCATTTTAAAAGGCAGCAATCTTTTTTTTTTTTAGATATAATTCGCATACCATAAAATCCACCCTTTAAAAGTGTACAATTCAGGGGATTTTAGTATATTCACAGAGTTGTGCAATCATCACCATTATCTAATTCCAGAACACTTATCATCTCCAAAAGAAGTCCCTACCCAGTCACAGTTACTCCCCATGTCCCCTCCTCCCAGCCCGAGACACCCAGTCTACTTTCTGTTTCTGTGGACTGGCCTCATCTGGACATTTCAAGTAAATGGAATTACGCAATATGAGGTCAAAGGCAGCATGCCTTGTCTGGAGGCCTTATTTAGAGACATTTCTCTAAATGTCTCATACTCTTACTCTCTCCTTGTTTCTGCAAAAGTTGTTTTGCCATAATTTAAACAAACATCGTGACTGTGGGTCCCAGGTCTAGCTGTGATCCAGGCTCATAGCTAAGGATAGGACTCCGGATTTAGAATGTTACATTAATGCAGTAGGGCGCCTGTGCCTAACTTATGTAAGCATGATTCAGCTTATTGTATCACACATGTGTGGCAGAATGCCACTATTGTTCTCTGACATATATGAAGCCCATTCGGTCCCCTAACGCAAAAGTGTGCTCCCCACGATAAAGTTGATGCCTACCATTTTGTTCTCATGTTGGCCTCTTGTGTGTTCTTCTAACTGGGCGTCTCGCCACTGAGACCTTCCCTTCTCGATCAGCTTGGCGCTGACAGTGACCATTTACTATCTTAAAATTTTTCTTAAAACGTGCTCTGGGAGAACACCTGTTTCCGTTGCCTCTGTTTCTCCAACCCTGGATGTTTACATCTGAGCTCTGAGCCCAAGGTTGAAATTGACCTAAGAAAAAAATTAAGGAGTCAGAATGACCCAGGCAGGGCTGTGAGGACTGAGGGAGAACTGGAGGCCACTAGGAGGTGGGAAGTCTGGGAGGCAGTACTGGGGTTGCCTCACCCCAGATTGGCTTCTACTGGTTTTTAACTGTCACTCAGCTGGTTCCCTGCTGCCCCTGCCCACAGAGCTCTGCGTCAGAACAGTTTTAATGCTCCAAAGCCAAACTATCGACCCAAGCAACAGAATAGAGAAATCTGAAGCAGAATCTACTAAAGTAAGTTTTCAGAACACAAGGTGAAAGATGGCTTTCCACCCCCACTGGCCACCCAACCCCTTGACACTCATCCACCCCAACAGCAGTTAGTAACTTAGGTGTGCACCCATATCTTCTACCATCATAAATCACCTGGCATGCTTATTAAAATAAAGACCCTTGACCCTTGAGCCCCAACTCGATACATTTTTTAAAATTAACTTATTTGAGAATAATTTTAGATTTGTACAAAAGATACAAAGATATAGCACAAAGAGTTCCTATATACTCCTCACACAGCTTCCCCTACTGTCATTACCCTGGTACTTTCTCAAAACAGAAATTAACATTGGCACATTACTATCGATTATACTCAGACTTACTTTAGATTTCACCAGTTTTCCCGTTAATGCCCTTATTCTGTTCCAGGATCCCATCCAGGACCCATATTGATTTCATCATCATGTCTCCTTAGGTTTCTCAGGTCTATGACAATTTCTCAGTCTTTTCCTTGTTTTTCATGACCTTGACTGTCTTGAAGAGTGCTGGTCAGATGTTTGTACAATGTCTCTCAGTTTTGATTTGTTCATTGTTTTCTCTCATAATGCGACTGGGGTCACCTCAATAGATTTTGACTCAGTAGATCTAGAGTATCCAGGAATCTAGATTTTAAACAATTACCTCAAGTGGCTCTGATACAAATCATCAATATTTGAGAAATACTGTTAGTCACCAAAACAAACTGCGGGAGGATTAATGAATGAAAAATGTTAAATATTAAAAATTGCTTTTAAAAATCAGGAATAAGAAAAAAACATTAAATCTGTGGAAATGATACTTTTCTAAGATTTGAAACATTAGTAGAAATCACAAATAAAAACACTGACACATTTGACAACATAAAATAATTTATAATAAAAAATAAAATTGCCTCAAATATGTATAGCAAAAGGTTAATATCTATAGATAAGTCCTTCCAATGCACTGGGAAAACATGAAGTAGATAAATTGGGAAACATATGGACAGATACTTCCCCAAAGCAGAAAGCGTAAGTATAAAACATATTTGAGGAAATGTCCAATCTCATCAGTAAACAGATATAACTTAAAAGAACTATTTCATACCCTCTAAATTAGCAAGTTTTTTTGTTAATTTTGTTTTGTTTTATATTGTTTTTAAAACAGGACCTCTTGCTGGTGAATTTGTGATGAAGTTAGAACATCCTTTATTGCTGGTGACATAGTCAATTTCTACAACTCTTTTACAAAGCAAAATGATAATATACATCCACTTATACAGCTAGTTGATAATTACATATGCTACATGCCATCATGAGAAAAATATACATAATACACTATTGAAACCATCTGAATTATATGAAAATGTGTGTTATGCTTAGATCTGCATTAAAATGTTTAGACAAAAAAATGAAAAGGATAGTGAGCAAAATGAATTATAGAAAGTTTAAATCATGAAAAATTTTACATGCTCTGATCTTTCTTTATATATGCAGTCTAAATTATTTCAGTGCCTATCATTTCAAAAAATAAAGACCCTTAAAAAACCATTGAGGTCTTTTCATCAGGCTGCACTTCTGCTTCCTTCAGAGAATTTTTTGGTTTGTTTATTGAGTCGAATCTTGGAAAGAGTTGAGCACATGTCCAGTTTGTTCATTGGATGTCACCTATGTGCTTTTAAAAACCTGTTGGCTTTTCTAGAAAACAGAGATAGAAATAGGGAAATGAGTAGTGTGTCTGAGTCATGAAAAATTTCCCTTTTCGTAAAGAACCATTGAGATAAATAACTTTTTTAAAACTCCAAATGAATTCCACAAGCTGCCTTCTTCCTTCCACTATCTGCTTACCCTATACTCTCCACAAATCCTGCTCCACCCTGTTATGGCCAGGCCTGGCTTTAGAGAGTTGACCAAGGGGGGCGCAGAGTGGGGTTGGAGGCAACTTTCTGAGTTGGTCTGTAACCAGGAAGCTGCCTTTCTCTCCCTGGCCGGGTCCTCCCCTGACTTGTTACAGAAAAGGCACAGCATGGTCATCTGACCACAGTGGACCTCAAATCTACCTACTGGACTGGAGGTCTTACGTGAGCCTACACTCCTATCAATTGAACAAGTATCAATAATGCTATTAACTTGGAGAGAGGGGAAACACCTAAATGAAACAAAGTGGCCTATTTTCTTTATGATTAGAAAATATAATTAAAATGCCTCCTTGAATGTTGGAATTATAGAATGGACCCAAAAGAAATGGCTTTAAATATTTCCTCTAGAATCGGTCAACAGTTTTCCTCTAGAATTGGTCAACAGAGTATTTTGATGCATCTTTAATTAGTTTAGATGCTGAAACTATTCCAGAAAGTTTGCCTCTAATTTACTAAGATATTCACATTGAGATCTGACAATCTTCTAACTAATTTCACCTCTCCTTCCTTTTTAATTTTAACCTTTACTCTGCTTATAAAAGGTTTCATTTGGCCTCGAACACCAGAAACACAAACTGTTTCCCAGAACACAGATCTGTGGATTTCTTAATATTTCTAGGAACTTTCAACCAAAAAAAAGTTTAGGCTGTAATAAAAAATGAAAAGCATTTATGTGAGCAAGAGGATTACAATCTGAGGCACAGATTCAGGTAGCAACCCAAACTGTACTCTGGAGAGAACAAAGAAGCCAGGGTTCATATAGGCAATATCACAAAATGTAACTCTTTCATGCAAATGAAGGATTCCAGGCTAGATCAATAGATCTTAGTTAGTTCCAATATGCAAACAAGGGAAGGGAAAACTACTACGAGGAGGGAAGTAAAGTCCATATAGGTCCATGTAGCAGTTGTAGTTCCAGGATGTTTACGGCTCCAGGATATTTATGGCTTGGCCTTGAGTGAGTTTAGTGTTTAGCAACTTAATAGCAGCTCTGAGAACTGAGACACAAGATATGCGTAGGCCCCACTTCACTAATGGCCTCTTGACTCTAATTTAAATTATTCTCTTAGCAATGCTTATTCCATTTCATTTTCTCCATTATCAGAAGGAAATTAAATAAAGCAGAGCTTCCCATGGGAGGTCAGCAATTCCTGGCCAGAAGGTCAACTCAACCTGTTAATGTTCTCTTTCATCACATCACCCAACAACAGGAGGTGAGAAAAGGACATTGAACTCAAGACAGACCCTACAACGGACCCATGTCCTCCCTTCCAGAAAAATGATAGGGCTAAGAGAAAGATGAATATTGGGGGCAGGGCTGGTTCTTGTGGCAGCTCCTGGCCCCGGTATTTGCCCTGTTTACTCTTTACACAAGTTGTCTCTGGGCAGACCGGTAAAGGGCAACTTAACTCAGCTAGTTACAGGGTGTTCCTCCACCCCCTGTAGTCCAGTGAATACAAGCCAGCAAATTTGCTAATGTACTTGAAGGTAGATGTTCATAAACTGAGGTCCATGGACAAAATGTGTGAGTCTATAAATGCGATGGGAAAAAATTACATGCTTATCTTTAATAAGTACCTGTGGCATTATTGCCAATGGAAATCACCAATATTTTCATAGCACATTTTATTGCTGCAGATATTTCAAAATACCAGTTATGTTCATTACTTATTCACAATTATGGTGGTTTATAGGTCTACTGCTGGAGCTTGCAGCTCTCTACCATGTGAGGACACAGGAAAAAGACAGCTGTCAAGCCAAGAAGCAAGCTCCATCAAGAAGCAAATCTGCCAGCATCCTGATCTTGGACTTCCCAGTCTCCAGAACTGTGAGAAATAAATGCCTGTTTAGGCCACCCAGTCTGTGGTATCTTGTTATAGCAGCCTGAGCTAATATACACATATAGTATAATATCACACATTTAAAAATAATTCGAATACTTTATTTGTACATAACTGGTATCGTTTATTATCCTACATATTCCCTTTCATACATTTGAAAGCATTATTCTCGGAATGGGTTCATCGACTTCACCAGATGGGTTCTCAGTACAGGAAACATCACAAACCTCACGTAAAGAGACTTTCCTTTGTGTCAACCCCTCCATCTTGGGCATATCTCTACTAAACAAGACCAGCTTCCTTTTGCCTCCCAGGCTGAAAAATGATGGTTTAGAACATGGTGTTACTGGGGCCTTGTTTTGTTGTCTTTTCCCCCTTGTAGATCAGTGTCTTCATCCACTTCTGCCGTCATAGACTTCTCCCTCTGACCTCAGCCGCCATCTGAGAAGTATGTGCTATTGGGGGATGGTGTGCCCAGACAATGTAAACTCAAAACTCCTGACGAGATAACCTCAACTCCACCAGGGCTTACCGTTGGTGGTTTCTGAGGAGAATAGCACATTGGCACACCCTTCCCAGGACTGTGGGTGAAGCAAGTGGAGAAGTTTATTGGGAAAAATTTTAAGGTTCATATTGATTCAATTTGATTAGTTCATTTTGGAATAAAAGGCTAGACAATTCCTGTATTCCAATCTTGCCAGCACCACTTACTGGCTATTGGACTTTGAGAAATCTATTATCTCTCGAAATTCAATCTCCTCATCTGTCAAATTATGGGTACAACCACAAAGTTTCAAATCTCAAAACATGTTCTCTCTCTCTCCCTTCTTCTTTAGTTTGAGACTTACCAAATTTGAGCTTTTTAATTTCAATATTATTAGACGACAACACACTCCTATGGAAGTTGGGAATCTTGAGGAAAGGAGTTTGAATTTTAAAGCCTATGGTATTATTATCTACATCAGGGGTTCCCAAACCCCAGTCCGTGGCCTGTTAGGAACCAGGCTGCAAAGCGGGTGAGCGTGGGAAGCTTCGTCTGTACTTGCAGTCATGCTAACATCACTGCCTCAGCTCCACCTCAGATCATCAGGCATTAGATTCTCATAGGAGCACAGGTCCCTGGTGCCAAAAAGGTTGGGGACTGCTGATCTAAATTGATCAGACTAAAACAGCTTGTTTTAGGACAGGATTGGAATTACTTTATGTTTTTGCTTTGTTCTGTTTTGCTTTACACAGAATTTGTATTTCAATATATCAGCTCTAGGTGGCAGTAATGGACCATGGAGATTTTTGGTGAACTAGGTAACAAGCATCCTGAAAAGTTTCAACTCTGGGGGCTGAGAAGCACCTTAAGGAAAATTTGAACATGATTACTTGGTGAGTGTCAAGGCTACCCTGATGCTGTGTGCACAGGTCAGCTTACCACTACTATTTCTTCCAGTCAACTGTGTTGGAGGAAGGAAGGAAAGAAAGGTACAGACTCATCAAGACATTATATGAAGGATGCAGTGGACTGCCTGCCTGCCTGTCTGTCTGTCTGTCTGTCTCTCTCTCTCTCTCCACACACACACACACACACGCGCACGCACACACACACACACTGAGGTATGTAAGCCTAAGAAGAGTGTATATTTGAAGGACAGTTTTTCAGTCCCCTGGATTTATTTACAGCAGTGAATGAGTCAGTGTCCTCATAAGTAAAATGGGACTAATAGTTCCAAGTTCATAGGGTTCTTATGAGGATTAATGAGAATAAGTAGCCTGACACATAATAAAATATATATTAGTTACCACTGTTAGTATTATCCAAAGGTCTTTGTGTTTATCTAAAGGAATAGAGAGGAGATCCGGTCATGGTCATTTAGAGGAGGAATGAAAAAGGGTAGAGAAAAACACATACACACACACACATATACATACACATCACACACGAAGACACACACATCCACTCACGCATACACAACCTCTACAGAACACAGAACGTGTGGAATCAGATAAAGAAGAATATCTAAAGTAGTTTAAAAGGTAAAAATGAAAGCCCGAGGGAGTTGTGGTAAGGTCTTAGATCATTTGCCTTAGGAATGGATGGATAGTAAACCTCTTAGGGTGAAAGAAGAGAAAAGGAGAGCATTCATGAGTTGATTATGCAAACAGACCTTGTTTTTAGGAAGTAGCTTCTCTTTCTCCAACATCTGCGATCCCTATAGGATGTATGTGCAGTATCATACGATAGCACAACCAATCCCCTTTATACAGCCTATGGCCTATCACTGTCCTGTGCCATGGCAGGGTCATGCATGGAGATGGGCTGTGTAGATTCAGAATAGTTTCGCTCCTTGCGAGCCTTGCTTAACATGTGGCTTTGCAGTTATATGTTAATGTATGTCTCCTACTTTGAGACATACATGGAAATCCAAACTTATAAAATCAAAAATGAGTGTGAAATTCTTCAATAGGAAAAAATTCTACTATTCGAAAAATAATTTGCCACTGGACTTCTCCTTTACATTATTGTTGCGATCACGAATACATTTTCATATCACCTCTCAGGACTCTATTATGGGGTCATCATATCTGAAGATCTTCTCTTTTAAAGTATATTTATTAGAAAGCAAAGAAGTTTATAAAAAGCATTAATTTCCATTAAGATTAGTCAGTTGGCGTAACCCATGTAGACATGGCTTGGAAGTAAGTATTCGTACAGCTGATGAATTGTCAATAGGATGAGAAAAGTTTTCCAAGTATCCTTCAATTCGCTCCCACCTCTCCTACTTTTTCATCCTCTCCTGCTCATCATTACTATTATTTTATTATTATTATTATTATTATTATTA
>NW_006434369.1:7711874-7715769 GCF_000325575.1 Pteropus alecto
ATTATTATTATTATTAATGTCACTATTATTTTACAAAGGCTTTTACCTCTGTATAAAAGGGGAAGACAGAATTTCAACACCTCTGTTCCAGCAGTCACAGTTTTGCTACAAAAACAGTTGGGAGGTTGAATGAGGAGTTGAAAGGGAAAGGCCTTTTGTTCACAGGAAGCTCCCACACTCCGAGTTTCCCAGAGGATTTTGCTAAACATAGAACAACTCAAGCATCATAGTGCTTCACAGTTGAAAAAACAAGATCTGCAAAATAGTACTCTTTTTACTCTTCCTGGGGACATTTTAACGATAGGGATCATTTTTTAATTAAATTAGTGACCAAATTCACAAATATTCCCCATCATAACCTTTTACGCTTGGCAGGAGATGCAGACTGTGATGTCAGTCTCCAGTTTGAAAACCTTTCCTTCCAAGACAATTGCAGCAGTTATAAGAAAATAAAATTGCATCTCTGCCAAACGAACAAAAAAGAATAAAAGCTTTTAAAACTCTAAATCTAATTTGTGTTTATTATTTTTCACAAAAATGTTATGGAGGCCACCAACCTGCCTTTAGAGGTTAACCGATTAATTAATGTGGAAAGCAAAATTGCTATGTAGTTCGTTAGCTATAGACTTATGTTTATTTTTTGCTTTTCGGATAATGTTGAGATAAGATTATGCTTTCTTTTATATTTTGTATTTCTTACTGGTTCTAGCTGTGTGCTGGTCAGGGTAGATAATTAAATGCTTGTTGATCTGACTTGCTGAAGATCTAGAGGTCTTTTGTATAAGAGAACATTGTATTCGAAAGAGTGCTGGACTGAGCCTTTAAAGATCCCAGTCTAATCCAGGTTCTGTGACATTATTGTATAAATCATTTCATCTTTCTAGACCTCAAACATCGCAAATGAAAAAATAATGTTGACATTTTCCTCTTCTTTAACCTTATGAGGAAGCTATAAAAATATATGCGGCGATAATAATATTATAGCATCTCATCTTTGTGTAAGAGTTTATGATTTATAAAGTACTTACAGTATATACACCCAATTGAATTTGGTCCCTATAGCCACATTATAAGGTAAAAGGCAGTGCATTAGTGTGATAGTGTGTATGGATTGGCTGAGAGTCTGCCAAATCTTCAAGTTCTGGTTCTTTTTTGCTGAACAATATTTTCTTCAGTTTTTCTCTCTCTTCTAGCATTTTACTACAAGCAGTCAGGAAAAATCAGGCCAAGCTTTCAACACTTTGCTTAGAAATCTCTTCAGCTAAATATCCTAGTTTATTACTTAGGAGTTCTACCTTCCACAAAACTCTAGATTCAATGTTGCCAAGTTCTTTGCCACTTTACAAGGACTGTCTTCCCAGTGTCCAATATCATGATCCTCATTTCCATTTGAGACCTCACCGGAGCACCTTTAACCTCTACATTTCTACTTATAGTCTCTTCAAGGCCATCTGGCTTTTTCTAACATGTCCTCCAAAATTCTTCCAGCCTATCCCTCTTACCTAGTTCCAAAGCCACTTCCACACTGTTTGGTATTTGTTATAGCATCATCTACCTACCAATACCAAAATCTGCATGACTTTGTTAGGGCTGCTATAACAAAGCACTGCAGATTGGGTGGCTTAAACAACAGAAATGTATTTCCTCACAGTTCTAGAGGCTAAAAGTCTGAGATTAAGGTGCCGGCAGGGTTGGTTTCATCCTGAGGACTCTCTCCTTGGCTTGTAGACAGACACCTTCTTCCTGTGTCTTCACACGGTCATTGCTCTGTTTATGTCAGTATTCAAATTTCCTCTTATAAGGATATCAGTTGCATTGGATTAAAGCCCACCCTAAAAATTTCATTTTAATTTGATTGCATCTTTAAAGACCTGATCTTCATATACAGTCACCTTCTGAGATAGTGGGGACTTCAACTTATGAATGGGAAAAGAGAATACAGTTTAACCCAAAACAGGCAATAGATCTACAGAAGAGAATATCAATGTGCATAGAAACTTAGTCACATGGCCGGTATACTCAAGACCCAAATATTCTGAGTTTCCTCATTCGATCCATTAAGTTGAAAAAATATATTGCTCGTGTGTGTCTCAAGCAAGTAGACCTATGAGTGGTTACTAGGGAATTAGATAAGTTGTGGTCATGGAAAATGCCAGTGGTCTTGAAAGCACTACTATGAATTTGACAGCTTGAAGTGTTGCAGCATGCCTAATGTCTTTTGTAAATTGTTTGATGAAAGGTTAAATTCACAATGCTATTATTTTAAGGCTTAAATATTTTTGTTGCATTTTTAGAATTAAATGTGTTATCTGCACCAGAATTATAATTTCAAAATTATTAAGAAGGAGATCATATTTCTTTTCTTTTTTTTTCAACATTTTATTTATTTATTTTTAATATTTTATTTATTTTCCCTTCCCCCTCCCCCCTTTCTCCTCCCTTCTGGTAACCACTAGTCCATTGTCCATGTCCATGAGTCTCTGTCTGTCCTTTTCATTTGTTGCTTTTAGGTTTATATCCCACATATAAGTGATATCATGTGATTTTCAACCTTCTCTGACTTATTTCACTTAATTTCAAGGTCTATCCATGTTGTTGCAAATGGCAATATTTCATCTCTTCTTATGGCTGAGAAATATTCCATTGTATATATGTACCACAGCTTCTTTAGCCAATTAATTTGCCTTTTCCTAATAGCTAGTGATGTTGAGCATCTTTTCACATATTTGTTGGCCATTTGAATGGGAGAAGTGTCTGTTCAGGTCCTCTGCCCATTTTTTGATTGGATCATTTGGTTTTTTGGTTATTATTGAGTTGTATGAGTTCTTTGTATATTTTAGATATTAGGCCCTTGTCCGAGATGTTGCTTGCAAATATATTTTCCCATTCAGATGGTTGTCTCTTACCTTGTTGACGGTTTCTTTTGCTGAGCAGAAGCTTTTTAGTTTGATGTAGTCCCATTCATTTATTTTTGCTTTTCCTTCCCTTGACTTTGAGGTCAGATTCATAAAATCCTCTTTTAGTTCAAGGTCCTTGAGTTTAGTCCCTATATTTTCTTCCATGCATTTTATTTTTCAGGTCTTATATTCAGGTCCTTAATCGATTTCGAGTTAATTTTGATGCGTGGTGATAGACAACAGTCTAGTTTCATTCTTTTGCAGGTGACTTTCCAGTTTTCTCAGCATCGTTTATTGAAGAGGCTTTCCTTGGAGATCATATTTTCATTTCTACCCTTTGAATGATATAAATCTCTTCAAACAAAATTTGAAGCTAAATCTCTGTACTCAGTGAATATAAGAACAGGTACCATGAGCTAAATAAGAACCTGTTCAGTCGTAATCAAGTCAACAAAATTAGTGAGAAGAGCTCTGGTTGGCAGTGTATTATTATTCTGAGTCCTGACCTGAAAATCACTCAACTCTAACTAGCTGCCTCATTGCCAAGGTCATTGGCTTTGTCTCCATCCTAGAGCAAATCATCCTCTAATCGTGCAGGTTGCTGCTTTGTAAACTGGGGATTAACTATCCCAGAGGCTTAGGATCACATGTGAAGTGAACTTTAAAATAGATATGCATTTATCAAAGGTAAGGGAGAAATCTTTAAATGTTGCCCTTTAAGTGTGAGTCTGTCCTTGGATTTAAAAATGTGTTTTAAGCATAACATCATAAGTGTATATTTATGATTGAAAAGAATTACACAGTAGATTAAATTATCATTGTATAAACACAAAAGAGACATCGAATTGTCTTTAGCTATATTCTTGAGATCACCGAGGGCTCCGAGAGGGACAGAAAGACCTGGATGTAGGTCTGAGAAGTTGAGTTCGTCATGACAAACATGATGCTAAATCATGATAAACACAGTTTCTCTGACCTAAGCCCAGGTCCCTCTCTTA
>NW_006434369.1:7715796-7742593 GCF_000325575.1 Pteropus alecto
GAGAGCTAGTTTGGGGCAAAACAAAACCAATCAAGCTATAAATTGTCACTCACCCAGTGGGTCCAGAAAAAGAGGGGACCGGAATCATTCTTCACCAAGGTCGATTGGGGGCCAAAAATCAGGGGTCAATGCACAGATTTCTTTACTGATTGGGACTAGATCAAACCTCAAGATTCTTTTATTCAAAGGCCTTCTGCAAAGGACAAAAATGCTTATAGTTGTCAGGCAACCCCAGATAAGGAGACGAGATCTGTTACAATATTTCTCCCTGAGCTTGTCTTTGGTTCTATAGTAATTAATTTAAAAAGACACTTTAGCACTTCTGCCAAATTAAAAAAAAAAAATTAGACTAAAAATGCAACCAGCTGGTATCTCAACCTTCCTGGAAAATCATGATCAGAGTTGCCCTTTGGTGAGCAGCTTCTGTGCCAGACACCACTTGGCAAGCCTCCAAGGGAAGCTGGGCGTGAGAGGCAGGAGCAGTCAGATGGCTTTTCCGCTGCTGGGGCTGACCCATTCCATGGTCTGTACCTCTGGGCCAGTCGTGGCTCTTCGAAACCTTCCTAGAGGTTTCTGCAGCTCGACTATCCATCAAATAGTCAACTATTCCCATAGGCTCCCAACTGGTCTCCTTGCTTCTAGTCGTACTGCTCTAGAGTTTATTTTCCACACAGTGGCCAGAGTAAACTTTGTAAAACCTAAGTCAGGTGATGCTACTCTTCTGCAGAGCAAACCCTCCAATGTCTCCTCAGAACAGCAGGGAAAAAAATAAAGCCCAGATCCTTGATTTGGTCTGCATTACTTCCCTAACGTCATCACCTACCATGTTCCCATTCTGCCACTCTATGTCAACATTAATGGCCCCCTATTTCTTAAATGCCGCCCTCCTCCCCCGGTCAAAGCCTTTGCACATTCTGTTCCCTCTGATTGGAATGCTCTTTCTCCAGATACCTAGTGGTTTGCTCTCTCATTTCATTTGGTCTCTGGTCAAATGTCACCTTATTAGAGAGATCTTCATTCTCCCCCAACCCTATACCCTTCCTATCACTCTTTCATTTTTGAAACTCTCAAACTTAATGACAAGTTGCAAAAAGAACTTTTTTTTCCTGAACTTTTTGAGAGTAAGTTGCCAACATGATGGCCAACCACCCTTAAATATTTAAGTTTGGAAGTCATAAAAGGAGGACATTTTCCTATACAATTTCCTATACATTTTCCTATACACAGCCACCAGAATGAGGAATTAACACTATTACATTATTGCTATCTAGTCTTCAAACCCCATTCAAGTTTCACCAATTGTCCCAACAATATTCTTTACAGCCAAAAGACCCTATACAGAATCCTGCCTTGCAGTCACTTATCATATGTCTTTAGGCTTCTTCAGCGTAGAACAGTTCCCTAGTCTCACAGTGACTTTCATGACCTTCATACTTTTGAAGAGTACAGGCAATGGAGTTTGTAGAATGTTCATCAATTTGGATTTGCCTGATGTTTCATCATTGACAAATTCAGGTTATACATCTTTGGCAGGAGTATCATAAAAGTGATGCTTGTTCAGAACCTGCTACATTATTTGCAGGGCTAAGCGCAAAGTGCATGCAGATGCAAACCCCATGTTTAAAAATATTAAGAACTTCAAGATGACTACAGCAGAAGATTAAACCAGCATGGGACTCCGTACGATTGCTCCCTGTGTGCCCAATCCTAGAAGTTTGTCTTGTCTGTGTTCTTGACATTTTATCTGGTCATATGGCAAACAATTCAGCTTCATTCATTGCTGATGGTATTAACTTTGATCATTCCATTCAGGTGGTTCAGCCAGGCTTCTTCACCATAAAATTAATCTTTCTCCCTTTGTAGTTAGTAAATGTTTGGGGGAAGATACACTCTGATTACTTACATATCAATATGAACTCACAGTTTCTGATTGTATTTAGTGGTTTATAACTCATTGCTATCATTGTTAATTTATTTATTTACTATTATTTTTTAATTTACATATAATCTACTTGGCATTTTTTGGTGTACAGTTTCACGAGTATTAACACACATACAGACAAGTATACCCTCCATCACAATCAGTATACAGAGCACTTTCAACATCTCAAAAGAATTTCCTCATGCTGCTCTTTCGTAGTCAAATCTCCCCTTCCTCTTAGCCCCTGGAGCCACTGAACTTTGTTTCTATAGTTTTGCCTTTTCTAGAATGTTATAAAAATATAATTTTATTATATATAACCTTTTGAGATGCAAGTCTTTCACTCAGCCTAATGCCTTTATGGTTCATTCACGTTGTTTCTTTAGCAGATTTTCATGGTATGGATGCATACAATTTATCCATTCATCCATTTTTTTAAATTAAAATTTCTTCACTTAAATTAATGGTGTTTTCTGTCTTTGGACTGGATCCTCACTGAGAGGGAGTCTACATTTTTTGCAAGCTCCCAGGTGATACTGGTGTCGCTGGTCCAAGGTCACATGTGCAGGAGCAGAGCTGTAAGGAAATCAATGTGATGATGATGTTTGAAAAGGGTAGGGGTAGGGCCAGGGCAAAGGAGGGTATTGTGGCAATGCAGGTGAGCAATAATGAGGACTTGAACCAAGCCGGAGGCAGTGGGGAAGACAAAAGAGACTGCTGAGGAGACCAACTCAACAGGCTTGAGGGGTAGAGACACTTTTCCCAAGAATATGAGAAGAGGAGCAGGAATCGGGGGAGGGGTGCAGGGAAACAAGGAGTTAACTTGTAGTTGTTTGATGGTTCGACATGCCAAGTGTGAAGGGGGATGGCAGGACGTCAGGTAGAACTGTCCAGTAAGAAGTTGGCCATGAATGTGTGAAGCTCAGGGATGAGAGGTCTGGGCTAAATCCAATGGCGAGTGTGGGGTGTGATCACCAGGGAATGGAAGAACAGAGGTGGATGGAGGGCAGGCCTCTTCCGGGTGCTGATTCCATGCAGTTCAGAAGCCCCTGCCCCACTCACTTCCCTGACTCCACCCCCACCTCAGGCAACCTTCCTTCTTCCATTATGCTTGTCTGATTGGGTTCAAAACCGAATCTTAGCATCTCAGGGACTTGCTCAGTGACAAAAGGAAGTGACTGTGACTACAAGCCTCCAACATTAGAGGACAATTTTTTGGGGGAGGGTGAGGGGATGGGGGGTGAAGTCTGATCTTGGCTACCCCTGTCTGGATCCCAGGAGAACGCTGCTCCCTCTATTTTAGAGGCAAAGTACAGTATACACTAAAGCTCTTTTTTGCATTTCTTCTTAGCACAGGTAAGACAAATCTGCATGTAAAAATTATTTTTAGCACTGAGTAAGCTAAAAGAAATAGTTACGGGAATATGCACTTATTAACAATAGTCTACATTTCCAAATTTAAAGATTCTAATTCAAATGACACAATAAAAAAAAAGAAAAGATAAGATTCCAAGACCTCAGATTCGCTTATCCCGGAATAGTATATTCTAGAGAGAAGGGCGTGCACTAGTCATTTGGCTTCTTCTCCTTTGGTCCTGCATTTCCTTAGGGTAGTCAGGAGTCTAAGAAGCATCACCTTTTTTCCCTCCAATACAATGAATCTAAAGGGACATTTTTGTCCCGTCACCCTCACCCAAACCAGTGTAAAAGCCTTATCAAAATGGAAAACTTTTTCTTCACTCTATAATTTAAGTAAAATGTATATTAAGTTTGATCTCAATTTTGCAATTTTTCTGTAGGAAAAAGCCAATGAATATTTCTACTTCTTTGAAAATTTACACCTCTCAGATTCCAGGTAAGCACTAAGCACTTTTAATTAGATGAGTGAGTGAGTAAGAATAAATGAAGATGAATGGATGCCAAAGGGACGATCTGGTGCAGTGTGTCCCTGCTCATCTGATGGATGGCTGCCTTTTTCTGGGCTCGTGAAGCGGTGACTTCAATTCAGCTCCAGGCTGGCCTTCTGTTGCTGCCTTTCTACACCCACAAACAGATCACTCACGGAAGCATAACATCTCAGAGGGGAGTAGGCATGAGGGAGAAGTTGTTTGGCTTTTGTGAATCAAAAGCAAGACTTAGAAGGCCCCACCCCTGATGAATGCAGGGATAAAGGTGAATGTCTGAGACTAAACTACCTTTTACAGCTGGTGAGTCAAATCCCTGAAGATCAGACAGCTGCTAGCCAATTAGCAGGTGCTCATCTGAGAAGACATGACATTTGGGGGCCTAAAGAAACTGGTGGTATTTTCAAATTAGCTTTATTCTGGGTTATACTTCCAAACCGAGCAAGGTAAGATCAAATCGTGGAGGATGAGATTCAAAATGCAAGCTGTGCCTTTAGACTTTAGAGGGGAGGTAGAAAATCAAATTGCAGCAGAGAAAAGGGACCAATTGCAGTAAACACGGCATTTGCTAGTTCAGATGCCATTTTTCTACATTTGGTTTTATGATCTTGTAAAAAAAATTAAGAGCGCACTTTGATTATAGTAGATAGATATTCTTCTATATGTCTTCATCCTCTAAACGTATATGTACTGAGCATGTGCTTATGTTTCACTTTAAAGCCAAGTGTCACAGCATTTATGATAAGAAACTGATCTTTCCCACTTAATGGGAGTGACGCAGGGTAATGGTGTGCTAGACACAGTTCGTGTCAGTTTTTGAGAGCCAATTGTTACATTTTCAGGATTTTTGCAAGCCAGTTGTTAAATACAGCCATTATTAAAAACTAAAGTACATAAATTTACACTTAAGTTATATTAAAAAATAAAGGTAATAAATACTCAGAATACATCCCTTTCTAATTATTATACTTCATTTTGCTGTTATCTATACCTTCAGGTTACTTTCTACTCTTGTGCCCGTATCTTGGAAATACTACATAATATGCTTCTGTATGTCTCTGTGTTCAGTTATGTCATGTTGGTAGCCATGTAGTGGCAAACACTGCAAATCAGGGCTTGATTTATATTTTTGTTGCTTGTCTCAACTTAAGAAGATAATGGAGAAATGTTAGTGGCACAGATTAAACTTAAAAGTGTGTCATGTCTGTCGCTGCCTGATTTTGAATAGCACAAAAAATTAGGGCGATATTCTTTTAGTATTCAAAAACCATGATCTAATCAGTGAAGAAGTCACATATTGATGAAGGAATGAGGATCCTACACATCTTCATATTTTTCCCTTTTGTCTCGCTCGAAGTAAACAAAAACATCCACTAACATTTATGTTTAAACTACATACATTTCTCAATGCTTTGAGTGACTTTGCTGAACTGGATAGAAATAAGCATTTAGTCATAGTCTGGTTTTGTCAAATCATGGCCAAATTGCAACCATAGATTTATTTAGTAAGAATACAAGAGTCTCCAGAAAGCAAACAAAGTATTTAATAAGAATCAATTAATTGGCTGTGTAGAATTTACAATAAAGAATATTGAATCTTTTATAGTTATTTGTAAATTGTGTGCTACAATCCTTTATGGTAAAGTTTATAATAAATGTATGTGCATATATATATTTGCATACTTTTTTGAAGAGCCAGTTGAATATTTATCAGTGAATGTCTTTGTGTGGGGTTCCAATAAAGGCAAAACGAAGCCACCATCCCAAATTCACCTATATATCAACCACCAAAATTAAAATGACTTACTATATCCTGAGATTCTCTACAATTATTAAAAATATGAGACAATAGTCATAGAATGAACCATAATAAGGCATATGGTAGGCTGGTTAAATCAGTCTCTTCCAAGGCTTCAATATTAGCGTCTAAGAAGAAACATTCCTTTTTCTCCATGATGGCTTATTTTCCCCCAACTCTTTCACTCACATAAACCAGTATTCTGGAATCTAAAATCTTCCCTAGTTTAAACACTGCTGAAAATTTTCCACTATTATACATCCAGTGACAACACCTGCTCGTTGTTGTGAATATTGTAAATAGAACAAAGTTACTTAGGTGATGCTGGAGGAGGTGTCAGAAATTTGTGTCTTCAGTTTGGTGGATAAGTTACAAAATGGAAAAGCCAAAAGCACAGAAGACACAGTACTAGCTGCTGCCTCACTAACTGGCTGTCTGATCATGAGTAAGTCACAATTGAGGATAACTTGGCCTCCCATTAGAGGGTGAGATGCATGTAAGCAGCTGGTTGGTTCACTGCTCTCCCCAGAGCCTCACACAGTGCTTGGCACATGGTGAGCATTCAATGAATGTTTGCTGAACAAATTCAGTGATGATAAAAACAAATTCTGCCTTTTGTAGCTGTTGTGAGGATGAAATCTGTTTAAGCATATATAAATGTTTTGCAAACTCAGTTTTAAAAATTATTATTGTATTAGTTTCCACCATTAAAGAACTATTGTTTGGGTATCATTGTCTTGCTCCTCACTTTGATTTCTTCTCTATGACCAGGAGTACCTCTGTCTTGACCAGACCCTGAGCACAGAAGGGTCACACTGCACCGGAATAGCTGATTTTACTCATCAACCTTTTTCACTACACTGTGGGCTCCTTCAAGGCAGGAATCCTCATTTATTCATCTTGGTATCCTCACGTCCTAGAAGAGTGGTTGGCACCAGGTGTATGCTCCAAGAACAGTGAATGAAAGACACGTAAACTATATTTGCTCCATTCAACTCATTTGTATCTAGAATGTGGGCCAGACCAATAGGGAAATATGAACTGTGCCGCCACTATGAGACAAGGAATATGAGATGTGTTTCCAGTAGACCAATGAACCACCTCTGTGGTGCAGCATTGTGCGGGTTAAAATAGCTTTTGTGGGCTAGCTTAGGAATCTAACAACAATTTTTAACAGTTTCTTCAACCATTTAAAAAATAATCCATGCAGACAAGACTGGCTGTTCTACTAAAAAAATAAAATGCACCTCATTCTATCAGCCAGACTCAAATATGCCATCATTGATACTGGTTGGCTTTGAGTGGTTCAAATCCTGCTACTCCCAAAATGTAAATCTTCCAGTTCTCCATGTGCTGGAGTCTGGGCTAAGTTAATCAAATAAGAGCACAGCAGAAAGAAATCAATTCGAATTCAGTGCAGCAGGGTTTGTGGGAATTCTTTCTCCCACCGAATTCACCATGTCAGTTAACAAAAACACATTTAAGGCTCTGCTGATATTTGGGACAGGAGCACTGCAGGAGAGTCCCAAGTGCTCCAGCTGGCATGGGGAGTGACACCCTTTGCCATGAGGAATCCCTGCCCCTCATTCCACCCTCTCTTTCTCTTTTTGCCCTTTGCTGTTTCCTGGGCTCACACAGTGAAATGTGTCTGTGTGACAGAGAGCAGGACACCTGCTGGAGTGGCACCCAAACAGAGAACAGGTTGGCTTTAATTACCTGTATTAACTCCTCAGAGCAACAGAGATGTCTGTCAAACGACAGAGCACATAAAAGGCAGAGCCCATAATCAATCTTCACAGAGCATCCGATTCTTAGCAAGCTTAATGAGCTGACATTCACCCTGCACATGGACATGGCGCTCTCTAATTCCTTCCCACATCAAGTAAATGTATGGGAACCCAAGGTAGGGGGAATTAACATAGTCCATAGATCAGATCTGTGGGATCCTGTGCATACAAGATGGAAGGCCCCCAGGGTCCTCTGAACAGGTGTGGCAACAGCAGGAAGGATGTTCACTGAGCAGGAAATGGTTATATCTTTTTAATTGTGTGGCAGAGCCATTCCCTGCCTGATGAGCAGAGCGACTACAGAGACAGTTGTTGCTATGCTTTAGCAAAACGGAGTCTTTTCATTTCCTGCCATTTGTTTATTTTTATGTAGCCCTGTGTGAGAGATCACCCGGATCACAACGGTTTGATTGTTCTCCTCTGAAATCCAGGAGATCAGAGGATTGACAGGAAAGAGAACATCTTCTAATCTCTGCAGATGCTCACCAAACTCCCAGGAATATATGTAAAGAAGGCCACGTTTTGCGGTAGAAAAGGAGAAATGAACTTCCCAGAAAATGTGTGTGTGGGCCCACAGTGCTGCTAGGGAACAAATCGATTCCTACCCGCATGAGCAAAGATGAATTAATTGAAGGAGAGTTCAAGTTCCCAAACCTGATGCTTTATAGTGGACAGTCTATTAGATTTATGTGCTTCCTGACACCTTTGGTCAAAAATAATGACACACACTTGTCTCCTGTAAGCAACAGACAGATCGATGTGACCTGCCGCTGTCACTCCCTTGCATTTGAAAGCTTCCCAAGAAAGCCATCTCCAGCCTGCCCTCAAAGGGTTCTTAAAGTGTTTCTCTGCCCCACACATTGCTGCTCGGTTCATTTTAGCATCCCTCATTTATCTGCCCTGCCTTGATCCTGTTTGGGAAGCCAGCTGTCCTCCGCCCTCCGTTTTCCACGCCCAGCAGTTTAGTCGCAATGCCAGCAGGCAGGAGAGGAAGAACAAGGGTCCTTCAAATAAAACCTATAATGCTATTTAATAAGTATCACTCTCCCCTGTATGTGCATATATAAATACGTAATGTGAACATAGACGAGGAGGGAGGAGGCTTCCTGCTGCCTGCTTCAGCACTCCCAAGCTCCACCCAGAGCCAAGAGGGGAATTGTAGGCTCAGCAGTCCACACTGGACTTCGGGGGCATGCCCGCAAGAACACTTGGTTGGAGAGATCCCAAAGGCTGTGCTGCTCCCCTCTGTGTATCTAGAAGGCACGATAAAGCACTGAGTTGATGCTGGATGTTTGGGAATGGCGGAAGGGTGCAAGAAAATGATCTCTGTACGAAGCTCACTGACCCATGTCAGCCTAACCAACTTCCACTCAACCTTCAAAGCTCGGTTCCTTAGTACAAATTTCCCTGCCCCCATCTGCCAGCCTCTCTCACAGATTCCTGGCTCCTTTCTGTGTTCCTAGAACAGAAATGGTCATGGCCTCCCCAGACTGTGACACAAAATAATTACCCAGAGTACCTGAGTTTTACTAGCTTGTTAACTTGCTCATCCAAGTCCTAAATTTGCCCTCAGATTACTCCTGTGGGCTCCCAAGGACTCGGCAACTCTTCCATGAGCGGATACTGTTGGTCACCACCTGGTGACACTTTGCCCAAGTCCCCTTGAGGAAGGCACCTCTCTTCTGCCCAGCAGATGCCTTTGTGAAAATTCATTCCTTCTAGGTCCCTCTGCTTCTCTGGGCTTCTCTGGTCTGTGGAGGAGTGTGGGAAAATAGCTCTCCCTCCACGTTGTGCCTTCTTTCATCATCTGAGGCTCAAAAGACTCTGTATGTACCCCAAGTCTGTAGAGCCCCCTTCACCTTCTGTTGTTTTCTCCCCCCGTAGATCCAGCCTCTCAGATTAGGCGGGGGAAGAGTGCCATGAGTTTCCCTCCATGTTCCCGTCTTTCCTTTTGGAATCCTGGGGCCAGTTTCAAGATATACTTGGTACCCATTCATTTATTGAAGTAATATTTCTAGACTACTTACGACCTGCCAGGCATTCTTCTAGGCCCAAGGATACACCCATAAACCATAGTCCTCAGTCTCATGAAGCTTACCTTCTAGTCAGCAAGACAAGCAAAAGGCAAACAAATGGATATATATAAGATGAGATAAGTGCTAACAAGATAAATTAGGCACGGTAAAAGATGAGGTGTGGAGTGGAGGGTACACTTAATAAAAATGTGTTAATTCGAAATGCAAATTGATCTTTATTTTGGTCCAGATGTTCAATATGCACCAGACGAATATTTGTAAACATGGGTCATTCTTTGATCCTCAGGGAAGGCCACTATGGAAAAGAAGAATCCATGTTCCAGCCAACAGAGGGCAGCTCAGTGCAAGACAAATTTCTAAGCTGAGCTCAGAGAAAAGCATCTGTCTGGCTCCAGCAATGTGAAAACAACCCCAGTCATTGTCAAGTGAGTCAATTACCCAGCAACGCCCAATCAAGAAAAACTTCTTAATAGCTTTTTATTACTAAATTGTCACCGGGCCTTAAGAATACTTCTACTATGTTGAAAATTTTCTTTCCTTGCTTGCGCAGAACCAGTAGTCTGGCCTAACAGGAGAGCAGAGTTCAGTTTTGCTGAAATTATTTTTTTCCAGGATTTTTCTGTGAGGTTGATTTAGCAATTTATTCACACAAAAATAAGAATTCTGTTACTTATCACTGTCTAAAGAGATTTTTTTTTTTTTTGGAGTGTTTGCACGACCACCCCCTCACTTAACGAATCAGGATTTCATGAAGTAGTCAGTTGTTTTGACACAATATAGATCCCGACATCATAGTCGTTGAGAGAAAAGGGACTAGAAAAATGGCTGGATCTTTGAAATAAGAGAGCGAAGGGAAATAATATACTACATTATTTACCAGCCCCAACCAACAGCTGTGACCCCCCGCTACAGTTAAAATATCCTAGAATTTAGAGTAGGTATCTAGCCATATCTGACTCCGTCAGCATTAACAAGGTTTCAATAAAACTCAGGACCCACAAAATCGCCACTTGCAAAAGTTTGTCATACGCCCTCCATAATGCCTAGCACACATAGGAAAAACTCAAAACATGTCTATTACTGCAAAGCAGAGGGTAGGTATCTGATAAACATTCTCTTAACAGAAGTGCCCTTTTCCTGGAGTAGCCTGAATTAACAGCTCAGTAGTCTGGCCTCTACAATCATCTCCCAGAGTCATTTATGTTGCCTCCTGATTTTACCTGACAGCAGGTGCTATAGATTAAAAAAAAAAAAAAGCACATCCAACATTGAAGTACAATATTAATTTTAATAATCACTATCATTTATTGAGCACTTTCTTTGTACTGTGCCCTATTATTCAAATGTTATACTATTTATCCCCCATCACCACCACCACCAAATAATGATGTGCACATTTATACCCATTTTAGTATGACAGAGCTTCCAAAAGTTTCAGTAAATGGGTGGGTAAGTAGCATAGCTGGGATTTCAGTCTGTCCTTAAAAAGCTGTCAGAACTAGACAGCTTTTTTGGTGGAATTTTGGGAGTAAAAATTTTTGAGACATATAGCTCCAATGGAAAATGAAGTACATTATAACCTGGAGAGAGTCTTGGTACTGAGCCATGGAGGTAAAGATCCAACAGAGTGAACGAACTTTTCTTTTTCATGCCTTTATTCATCTACGTAGTGCTGCCACTACTAAAAGCATATTTGACAAAAAAAAAAAAAAACTGACAATTCATGTAATGGTGAGGTACTTTACCTATTTTCTTTTCTTTTCCAAACTTAAAACATCCATTTTTTAACCATATTTGTTCACAAGACCTTATATTTCTCAGACGGAATAGGAAAATACCATCAAAGGACACCGGAATATGTGAGCATTTAGTGCATCAGGAGGCATCCATTTATATGACAGAGAACTGAAAAAATTTCGACGGTACCTCATCTTATCTTCTCAATGTCCTGCATCCATATTCTGTTGCCTATACACACTTGAGAAGGCTATTTTTGGTGAGCCACGGTAGACAGCAGCTCCCTTGGCTCCAGGGAAATCTCCAGTTCAACTGGAGGGCGTATCCAGGAGACATTGGGGAAGGTATCTTCTTCTAGCGCAGTGGCGCCCCCTCTGGAGGATAAGAGAAGGGCCAGCTGACTGTCCTGGCTTCCTCAAAAGGAATCGTTAGTAAACGGTGCAGAATCTAGTCTCCAAGGTGCACAAAGCACTTCTCACTTTAGTGGCCAACAAACACTCTGATGTGCTCGTGTTCAAAGATCTATTGAAAGACAGCAGACGTTTTCTCTTCCTGTAATAGTATCAATCCCCCACAGTTTTCTGGAACTCTGCGCTATAACACTTTCACACCCATTGTCATCTCATTTAAGTGAATAAACGAGTTGAGCAAAAAAGCAAAATTCTTTCCTCAAAAATGATTGTGAATGAGCCAGTGGTTTCTGCTCATTAGAGATTTGCACTGTTCATTACACCCATGTAATTAGTGTCACCTCTGCTACCAGCCTTCTGTGCACCTCATGCTTCCTTGGGGAGAAAGTGAACCTTAAAGAAAATCAGCCTGGAGAACTGAGCCCAGCTTAGGTCACTGGCATTGATGTGACTCAGATTCCTCGTGGATAAATGTGTTTATCTGGGTCACCCATTTTTGGTTGAGTGCTCTTGCGATCTGTCCTCAACAAGTGCCAGCCATAGGGCAGGACATAGGATTTGCCTTCATTCCCTCAAAAAAATTCCTAATTACATGGTATATGGAGAGACATATTTCAGAAGATTTGGTAAAGAGAAGATCTTTTTGCCTGCTGCACAGCCAAACTCAGCCAAAGCGCCAGTGGGCATCTCCCTGGCTTCCTGCTCTGTGGGCTACCTGTTGCCTCGTTACTGACTACCCCTCCTCATGCAGGGTCTCCTGGCCTCTGGCCTCCTGGGTCTTTGGACTCTCTCTACAACTCGTTCTTTTTTTTTCGGGGCCTTGCACTGTTCTCTTGCCTTCTTCAATCTTGTCTCCTCACACCCACTCATCCATTCATATTTATTGAGCAGCTGCCAGTGTATCAGACACCATTGTAGATGCTGGAGTTATAGTAGGAAACAAAACAAAGCCCACGCCTTTATGTACTTTACATTCTAACCAGGGAGACAGATGGTAAACAGTAACGTGTATAATAAATACACTACTAGGTCATGAACAGTGCTGTGAAGAGAAATAAAATGGAAATAGGATAAGACAAGATGGAAGTGGGGATTTGAGATAGGGCAATGGTTCTCAACCAGGGAAGATTTCGCCTCCCATGGGACATTTCACAATATCTGGAAACATTTATTTGTTTGTATTATTTATTATTATTTATGCCTACAGCACCTGGTCTTCCTAGGTGGTCTCCCATCCAAGTACTAACCAGGCTTGACCCTGCTTAGCTTCCAAGATCAGACATCAGGCTGTTCAGAGTGGCATGGCCGTAGACCATGGACCATGGCTCCACTGGGGCACGAACCCAGGACCTTCTGCGTGTAAAGCAGATGTGCTAACCGCTACACTATGGAATCATGTCCTGGAAACACTTTTTATTGCTACAACTGTGAGGGTGCTCCTAGCATCTGGTTGGTAGAGGTCAGTGATGCTGCTAATTCTACAATTCACAAGAAAGGCCCACATGACAAAGAATGATCTGGCCCAAATGTCACTAGGGCTGACCTTGAGGAATCCTGAGAGGATTCGAATAAGGAGGCAAAAGCCACACAGTATCTTCAATAGAGAACATTTAATATAAAGAATTAAGAGTAGGTGATTGACAGGGAGGGGAATTGGCCAGTGAGAATACAGGAGCAGCGGCTGTAAGCTGAGATAGACCACCCGACGAAGAGCCCACCTCGGAAGACTCCCTTGGAGAAGCCAGGGCTATCGTTCACTGACTGGTAGGGAAGTCACTGCTGGATTTGCTGGAAATCTGCCCCCTGGGTGCCAGAGGAAGCTTCTGGTGGCTGAGCTCTGCTAGAAGGGAACTGGAGAAGCAAGCTCTGAAGAAGCCCAAAGCCGGAGAAAGCTGCACTGCTGCAGGAGTCAATTAGCACAGAAAGTGCACTCTGCAGGAGCCTGATGCTGGAGGACACCATGCTGATGTACAAGTCAGACATTGAAAAAAAGCCCCGGCAGGTGGGTATGCAGAGAAAGTTCAGGTGACAGGATTGCAGCGCTGGCTGGCAGGGAGTGGGCAGTGTCCATGTTGGGCACAATGACATGGTTGCCCGGCCAGAGCCTGGTCCAGGGCTGCTACTCACCAAGGATTTGCATGCTCTACAAAGGCACTGCTGAATACATTGTGCAGTAAGAACCAGAAAAAGCAAATCTGCAACAGCACCAGAACCAGGAAAAGAAGCCCTCTGGCGTCCTCTACTGACAAAATTTAACATGAACCCACTGTACAGGAGACCAGCTTTCCAGAGTCCCTACAGTTGTTGCAGAGCAGGTAATGAAGGGTGAATTTGGAGCTGAGAAGCAGTAAATTGACAACTGTCACATGATGGACTTCCAGACAGCGAGTACTCTTTAAAAAGTGTGTGTGTGTGCGGACATGATGGGTATGTGGTCTCTGACTTCAAGAAACTTAAAAATATCTACCCAAAAGGCCACCGTAACTCACATTTCTAGGCATAGAAAGAAAAAGAAAAAAAATCTGCTTCTTTCCTCATCCCATCTACCTCACTTTCTCTTAACCTCAAAATCGTAGATGTGGGAAGGACTTTAAGGATCAAGTCTATAGCTCACTGTCAGTGCCAAGTTGATCAAGAAGGGAAAGTTTCAATGGTGAGACGCCCAGTTGAAAAAATCCATGAGGAACCGACATGAGAATGAAATGGGCAGGCACCAACTTTATTTCCAGGAGCACGTGCTTCTGCGCTAGGGGACCGCATGGGCTTATATATGTCAGAGAACAATAGTGGCATTCTGCCACGCATGCGTAATAAACAATAAGCTGAGTCATACTTGCATAAGTTAGGCACAGGTGCCTTACTACATTAATGTAACATTTTAAGTCTGGAGTCCTATCCTTAGCTGTGAGCCTGGATCATAGCCAGACCTGAGACCCACACTCGCCCATTTTATAGGTGAGGAAAAAGCGACCCAGAGAGCCTAAGGGACAGCAGAATTTGTAGCGTTTGATGGACTGGGGCCTGACTATTTCTGTTGGGCATAGTGGCAAGAAGAGCTCACAGGTAGAGGGCCACATTGGGTGGAGAGCTTCAAGAAGGGGAAGAGTTAGAGATAAAGGAGTCCAATCAATTCACCTTTAAAGGCTCAGGGACATTCTCTGTAGTAGACTACCTAATATTTTCTTATTTATGTGCTTGCTTATTTCTTTAGTCTTTTCTTCTCCCACTAAAATATACATTCTATGAACACAAGCTCTTTGTATATCTGGTTCAGCTCCATAGCTGTTGTTTCTAAAACCCTTCCAGGCCTGAGCCGCTCAGTAAACGCTGAAGGAGGGCTCACCACTTCCCAAGTCTCCCTTGGTAGCTCAGAGGTCGTGAGATGAAAACTCAGTCTCTGTCTCTTAGCCTCAGTGCCTCTTATTCGGGTAGATCCCCACTCGAGTTAAAACGCAAATACAGTTTAACACAGCAGCTACTTGTTTTTTGTTTTTTGTTTTTAAATTACCTTTATCAGTAAAATAATATTGTTTAAAGTGTATAGACATCAACAATAAACAAATATTTTCATATATATTATTGGATTCTTTCCAACGTATTATCAAATTCTTAATCACGAACATTCTATTGTTAATTGACGTATCGGGCCTTTGTCTCATCCCAAAGGCTTGGGCTGAACGTAGTAGAATCAATGCTGGAGGGGACAGCGTTGGATTGGGAAGGTCTTGGGACCAAATTTCACCAGAATGATGTATGCTCGGGTGACCTGAAGTTACAGCCAGGATGGAACCAATATTGTTATCAAGAGAAGCCAAGTTCACAGCCAGAGACCACATAGCATGTCATTCACATTAAATCAAGAAGAAGGAAAAAGAGGAGAAGAGAGGATGGAAATCAGAGAATGAGCAGCAATATCTTGATTAGGAGGGTCCGAATAAGGTGTCATGATTGAGAACAAGAGAAGGGCTCAACATGAATCTGCAAATATTGTAAAGCGGTCTCTTTATTTGGTGTCTGTACCAAATGTAGGCAGAATGGGAGTTTAAAGGAGCTTACAGAGTAAGCAACCAGCCAGCCACCCCTCATTTCCCAGGCCCTAGGTAAATGGAATGTGGAAAAGATACATTTTGATAGGGGATTAAGTCGGATAGGAACATGCAGCCTTTTTCTCTGCGGGTTTGTCATCACTTGCTTTTAATCCTATAAAGAACTTTAATGTGGGGTGAGGAGCAGTGTAAACATTTAATAAGTGGTGTATCTTTGCCACTTTTAAATAATTATACTAAAGCAGAACGCCTTTTTACTAGAGAAAATGGAAACTTTATATAAAATGGGCAGTTGAGATATTTCCTAAATAGTTTAGAAAGAAACAAAGAAATAACCAGCCACAGAAAAGGAAGCTCTGAGTAAGACTAAAGTGTATTGTCTAGTTTTATACACCCATTCTTTCATGCAGCAAGTATTGCTATCTCTCTAAACACCTGTCCTCAGTAGGTAATTCTAACCTCTTCTCTGTGCCCCTGGTGTAGACCCAGTCCTTTCTCTCTCCACAGCCGAGAGCACTTCCCGTTGCAGGTTTCAACTACAGAGGCAGCTGGGCCTTCAGAAATTCCCTTCTCGCTTGCCATTGGCAGTTCGTTTGAGACAGCGTCTCCAACTCCTTATCAATGCAATTCAGGAGGCAGGATGAGGTGACTTCACAGGGCCTGGAGAAGAATCACTAATCGGAATGGTTCCCAAGCATCTCTTCAGATGCTTACTAATAAATGCTTCTGCTGGCAGTGCTCTCCCCCTGATTCTGACACAGGGAAGGATGACAAAATCAAGGCTCGTACCCCGGCAACAGAATTACTGCCCATGACCGCAGCAATACTCAAGTAATTGGTTTTTACACAACCTGTTTAAAAGAGGACACATGACAAATCTCTCAAAGGTCAATGGAAACAGGCTCAATCTGTTCTAAAATCTCAGTAAAGAAAAAAAAGCCCACAGAGTAAGAGAACACGCAAGATAAATGATCCCCCCACATTGCAGGGAGAAATCGACACCAGCAGGGGGATAGATCTGTCAGAGGCAATGAATGCCATGGGCAAAGGCTGCTGAAAAGCTCATTTGGTGCAGAATTTGAAAAATGATCTATAGATACAAACAGCACAGGAGTATCATTCTTTACAGAGTATAAATACTCCTGGAATATTCATGGTCCAGTTCTAGCCTGCAATTTTGGGGGGCTTCTTATTTTGTCCTGACCCTCTATCTTTGTTGTCATATAATTCATAGGATGCGAAGCAGAAAAATTATGAATATTAGGTAATGAAGGAAATGTGTTTGTAACTTGTATTTTCATAATAAGACCACCTAAAAAGTCAACTTCTTATTTATGAGGACACTTGTTTATTCAAATATTGCAGAGGTATAAATATACCAAGTACATATTATTTCCACGTAATGCCTAATATATTCATGATATTAAAACTCATACTGGTGAAGGATTCCACTTTAAGTTTTGTTGACATATTGCATAGCACTTGTTTCCAGCTTCCCCACTATGTAAGACAAAAATTTTTATAATGAGAGCATGATTACCTATAAAGAGAAAATAAATTCAAACTATGCTAATGTGGTTTAATTCCGATGATGTCGTACCAAATGCAACTGATTTTTAATTATTTTTACCAGACATTTGACTAAATTAACTTTAGAATTTAAATCCATGAGTAACCTAATAAAACTAAGGTTTGAATCCATAAGTCGTGTAAATGTAGGGAGCATTTAACTTCCCCAAACCTTTTAGCAAAGGATGTCATACTCAGCACACGAATGGCCTGAGCTTTCCCGTCTCCCTGACGGTCCTCATGATGGCATCCTTGTGATCACAAGTACTCAAGCAGCAAAGGTTCATTGCCTAAAAGGGAAAGTGAGTGAAATCTTATAATCTTATTAACCAAGTCACTCCAAAAAATTTAATTAAAAAAAAGAAAGTGAAAGAAAACAAGAGGACAAAGTTACTCGCAAAGCAGCTGTGCCCAGTTGAATCTTTGCAGTGCAGAACAGCAAAATTCAGGGGTACGAGTCCCCCAACTGGTTGGCGGATTAGGTTCCGGTGCAGCTAATTTCTCTCCTAAAACTCAATTGGAAGACATCATATTTCAAAATAAAAACAAAGAAACAAAAACTATGGTTAGGTAACCTCCAAACCATGAGTTTGCTCTGGCCCCAACTAAATTTCATCCGGCACAGGCATGATCCAAATGAATTAAGGGGCTTTGTCAGTAACAATAAGCAAAAATTAAATCTCCTTTATGATTTCAGCCAGAAAAGTTTTCTAAAATGACAAAAGAGGGAATGACTTTATACTTGGGAATAAGAAGTACCATAGCTCATTTATAGATAAAAGGGTCAGCTAAAAACAGGTAGTTAACCCGAAATATTTATCAGAAAATGAGAAAAGGAGAAATTTTGCAGAAATGTAATTTCCAGATCATGGGAGAAAGTAAAACACTTTAGAGAAGTTTCAGATAATATTTTCTTATTGTGAAATACGAATACAAGTTATAGAGGGATGCGTGCTTGTGTATGTGTGTGTGGAGAGAGAGAAAGAGAGAGAGAGAGAAGAAGAGAGAGAGAGACAGAGAGAGAGAGACAGACAGACAGAGAGAGAGAGAGAGAGAGAGACTTCTCTCGTCAGCATTTCTTAGTTCTCTTTTCATCTCTTTACGTTTCTATCTGTACTCAGCCAGCCATCACTCCTCTCCCCTATACCACCAGGCCCACTTCTACTGCTCGTATGCTCTTAGACGGCCGTAAAGTAGAAAAAAATAAACTTGTGTAATTTGTTTTTGCGTTTGAATTATTTTTAAAAGAATCTTTTCTCCCTGTGGTTTCAGGAATCCTTCATAGAGATTTGTTTCTCCACCCACTATTCTGCTGAGGATACATCATGAAACCCTTAGAGTGAGGACTAAATGAAAGTCCCTCCCTTAGAGAAAAGGAAAATAATCAAGCATCAAAACTTCAGTGTTTTGTTTACATACACAATGGTTTTGATTTCTCCAGAGCTCTCTTTCATTTCAAGTCATCCTAACCTTAGAATGCCCACCGCCTACACGTTGGCCTTTCAGCTGGAAAGAAAAGATATGCTGAGCTGTCCCCTTGGTGACAGTGATGAATACTTGAATCAAAACAAAACAGTTGCTCCCCCCAAAAGAGAAGCACTGAGATGGGGGAGGGACATGTGGGCATAGCCTCATGAAGTGTCACCGTCATGCTTTCCATTTTAAAAATCATTGCTGTACAGAAGCACGAAGATTTTTTTTCTGCCTCACTTGTATTGCCCGTGGTCTAATGCGCATGACTTTTTCCAAAAGTTGTACTTGTCAGCAAGAGAATGCTTCAAGAATTAGCTGTAGAAAAAAAACTATGACATATATATTCTATTTTCAAAGTATTACAAGGAGAGACGGGTGTACTTTGCCGTAGAAAGCCATGCTGCTGTGCTGTCTGATGAGATGACACCCCAGCTGGTAAGTTTCAATATAGAAACCAGCAGAAGAAAGGTTTTACTAATCCTAGAAGAAAACCTTGATCTGATACTGTATTCGCATATTTGCCAGGATAAATAATCCTACAAAAACAACCCCCAAACAACTCACTGGCTTGATACAGTATAAGTTTATTCCTGCTCAAGTCACATCCAAAGCAGATTGGTGGCTTTCTTCCAAGAGTAATCTAAGTTCTTTTCATTTTGTTTTTCCAACTTCCTAAACATGTGGCCTTCAAAGTTGTTACAGGAGAAGGGAGAACCTGGACCACTGAACACAGGGTTTCACACCAGGCCTAGAAGCAGCTTACATCTCTTGTAGCCACATTCCATTGGCCAGAACCCATCATATGGTCCCACTTAATGACAAAGGAAATTGGGCCACACGTCCTCCCACTGCACCTGGGAGAGAAAACAAGACCGATATACAGCTAATTTCTGTCATAGGTGATATTTTCTTGAGTCTATTAAGTCATTAAACTTTGTGTGCTAAATAAGCAAAGGTAAGAAAGAAGAAAGAAAAAATCAAACAAGAACTTTTGTTAGTCTGATACAATCAGACCTTTGATTGGCCTCAATACCCCAAATGGTAGACCAAATGAGAGCTAAATCAATGTGGAAATGCCCCCATACAGAGACCTAAAATTTACTCTTTATTTCTAAGTGTATGGAAGCCTCGGCTTACAGGAACTGTCCCCAAGGAACATGCCAAGATGTGAAGTCACGTTGGCAATACTCTAATGACCAGACCCAGAGGTGAGTATATCCACAGGTCCCTGGGTGAGAATGAAGGGAAAAGACAGTTTTGAGAATTATTCCACAAACGTATTGTTTTCTAGTGAAGTCAGGACCAGGTCTTTAGAGAAGGAATTAGATTAGACTGAGCTATCAAGGGACGTGGGAGTCCAGCACTATCCCTGGCAGGAAAAAAATCACACTGTGTACACCTGAGCACAGCATGAGCCCACCCTGTGAACCTCGCCCTAGGGAACAGCAGCTTAAGCCAGACTCCTCTGCTTCCTAACTTCCACCTGCAGAGTCACCACCCTGCTGATTCCACTTCCCGGCTCTTTCTGGAGTTCATCCTCTTTTCTCTGTCCCACTGCCACTGCTTTAGTCCAGGCTCATTATTACTCCCTGGACTAACACAACAGCCTCCCTCCTGGTCTCCCCGCACTTAGAAATAAAAAGTAACTTTTTAGGTCTCTGCATGGGGGCATTTCCACATTGATTTAGTTCTCATTTGGTCTATCAGCTAATCTCCCCCCATTCTGCCCATGCTTCATGCTGCAATCAGAGTACTATCTAAAACACAAAGCTGATTATGTCAATACCCTGCTTAAAATCTTGTAATTGTTCCTATGGCCTTTAGAACAAAATTCAGAATTGTTGGCATGACTAAAAAGGCCTAACGTAATTGGTTTATTGCTTGGTCCTCCATACCTGACCCCTCACATTCTTCCCTTCTCCCTGACACCCCACTTGCACACTGCACTTGAGCCAAATGTTACCACTTAAGGTTCTCAGAGGAACAAAAATTCCATCTTCTCCCAGGATAGACTTATCTCCTTCTTCTGCCTCCAACTCCTGCCCTCTCACACTCCAATCCCTGCATTACCTCCCACTTGTCTTCGATGGGGTGAATATAAAGTTCCTTTGCAGCAAAGCAAGAGTTTATTTGAATTAGGTTCTGCCATTCACCTTGAAGTGAGAAAATGACCAGACTTGGGAATCGTAGCCTCAGGTCATTGTCTGGCAAGGACTGTGGTCAAAATATTGCTATTAAGAGGAATATGTCTTCTCTCATATAGACTAGACGGGGTTTCTGGCAGAGAAACACTCCATAGAACAGCCCTCTAAGTTTTCTTTTACATCCTTGAGGAACACAGGTGGCCCTGGCATCACTGGAGAGAAATCTCACTGAAGTGGAGGTACCCACAGGCCTCCTGCCCTTGACCCCCTTCCCATGGATCCGACCTCATCTCAACCCTCTCGCCCAGAAGTCTTCAGGAGCTAGAGCAAATGGAGACACCACTGACATCCAGCTGAAGCCTTGAGCTTGCAGAGTTTGCAAGTCTCAAAAAAGTCTTAGGACTGACACTCAGTTATCCTGTGGAAAGCTTGTTATGTATGCCCCAAAAGAGAAGGTGTGGACACCAAACAGTCAGGGAGAAGGTGCTATAGAACAACCACAAGGAGGACAGGTGGGACAAGAGACTGAAGAAACAAGAACACTCCCAAGGCATAATCAGTGAATCCTCTGCTGATGGCCAAAGGAGGGGACTAAAAGCTGGCCAGTGCATCCACGCTCCATGAAAGGAGTCATATCATCTATGTGGGACTCCTTAAGGGGTGCCCTACATCACGTTTGTGGCTTCAAGCCTATCATCACCTGCAGGCTATGCAGGTAGGGTGAGAATGATCAGGCAAAAGAATGAAGAGGAAGATTTCTTGTCCAAGGGCTCTATGTTCCCTCCCCATCAGTATGAAAAGGTGGAGGGGCAGATCTCGCTTCCTTCCTGAAGCCAGATGAGGGGACTTTAAAGGGGCTGCTTGAAGAATTTAATATGACCTTGGAATCTGAAGGACCCAAACAGAGACAAGTACCTCACTCCTGTCTATAGAACTTTGTAAACAAAAGTCTGACCAGAGGCCCCCATGATGGGAGAACAAGAAAAGAAAGTAGGCAATGGTGGGAGCAGCCTGCCCTCCTAGAACTTAGAGGAGTGAGTGAGTGTTTCCCGTGGAGCTGAGTGGACCCAACAGAAGGTCATGAGGCTTGAGCTGTCTTGAAAGGGACCCTCCCCATAGGTCTGCCTAGAACAGGAAATGGCTTTAAAAAAAGTCTGTGAAGAGCAGATTTTCAGAAACAGAATCTGAGAGGGGAAATCCAAATGAGCAGTCTGAGGGGACACCCCTGTACCATTGCACCAGAGAGCCATGCAGTGGATAGAGACCCCTCAAAGGGATTCCCTAGAAGGACATCTTCAAAGAACTCACAAAAATCAGAGCTCCCATTTGGGTATCTGGCACTCCCAGGGGCAGGCAGGTATGCTGGCTTCAACACCTGTCTCTCCTCTCTTTCTCTACCTCACCCTGGAGGCCCAGTCAGCCCAGGGAGTGGGAGGGGGGTGTAAGACGAAAGATGAGGAAATACTGAAGAAGCAGGGCCCACTGCCATTCTCCCCACTGCAGCTTCCAAGCCAGAAGCTTTAAACTGGAGACACTAAAGCTTTGATATTAGATGCAACTAGGCTTTTTAAACCTATAAGGGAATCTGCTCATTAAGACCTAAAGGTGACCAAGATTGGACAGATACATCAAAAAGTGAAGAAGGAAAGGCAATGGTGGTGAGGAGGCACCAAGTTCGTCCTGCTTTTCCTGTACCAAGTCTCGCTCATTCGATGAACTAGTTACGTGAGCTACACTGGGACAGTCTTTCCAATTGTCTAAACCTTGGACCTTACATGGATGAGGACCTTTCTGACGTCTTAGATTGCTACTCACTTGGACCTCAAGTAAGCTTAAATTTTGGCCGGTAAATAAAGCTGCTTCATAACCTTAACTAACCTTTTTAAAAGTTTGGCCATCTGAGCAAAGGGGACCACCCTGGTCTCAACTCTCCTGAAGCCACTAGGGCTGCTTAAGCAGTATTTATGATTCTGCTTAGAGAACATTTATCTGTTAGCATGCAGCCTTTGAGACATGCTGTGCTGTCTTTAGGGAAGGGAAAAGCCACATCCAGGAAGTCAAAGGGATTCTGCACTGACATCTTGGAGATTTGTTCATCCTGCCTGGTGAAGGTTGTTGATTCCAGGCACAGACCCAAAAAATGGAAAATGTCAGGCTTTGTTCAGCAAATGCCTTCTGTGACTGAGAGGAATGGATGAGTCTGGAGAGAATACAAATGAGACAACTGCTTAAAGCAGCTGAATGACCTGCCCCTCGTCCCCCGTCCTTTCCCAACTCTTTAGAGCGAGCAAAGAAAGAGAGTGCTCACTTGCCAGTGGTCTCTCCCTCAAGTAGTAGAGACATTACTTTTCTGGGCACATCAATTTTTCACAATGTAAATCTCAAGAACTGGTAAAGAGCTACACCTCAGTATTCCTCCTTACTTACAGTATCTTTCTATATTTTGATGTAGAAGTGTGTGTGTGTGTGTGTGTGTGTGTGTGTGTGAGATTCTATTAGTTTCTTAGGACTGTTGTAATAAATTACCACAAACTTGGTGGCTTAAAACAACAGAAATTTATTCTCTCATACTTCTGGAGGCTACAAGTCCCAAATCAAGGTGTCAGCAGGGCCATGATCCCTCTGAAGGTTCTAGAGGAGAATTCTTCCTCTTCCAGCTTCTGGTGGCTCCAAGCATGCCTTGGCTTGTGGCAGCATCTCTTCAATCTTTGCTTTTGTCTTTATATGGTCTTCTCACCTCTTTGTGTCCTTTTTCTGTTTCTTTTAAGGATGCTTGTCATTAAATACAGGGGCAATCTGGGTAATCCAGGATGATCTTATCTTGAGATCTTAAATTTAGTTACTTCTAAAAGACACTTTCCAAATAAGTTCATGGTGAATATGTCTTTTTTTGTGAAGAATGGAGAGAAAACGCCATTAAACTCATTGCAAGGGGCAAAAGGACAGCAACAAAATAATAAACTATTTAGGATCCAGGAATGAGGAACTGAGCTTTGTGGGTATAAGATCTGAAAGTATAAGTCTGGCACCTCCTAGTCTTCATACCACATGTCTCACAGGGTCCACCACACCTCTGCCTCTCTTGGAATATCTGGATCAGTTGGAGATATTAAGATAGGGGAACATAGGGGGCGCTCTCCCCAGGATTGTGCACCAGACTACATCTCTGTTGGGTGACACACAATTGAAGTGTTGGTCTTTGTAGGGAGATGGAAAGTTCTTCTCTTTCTTGAAGTAGAAAAATCGATTGCCTGCAAGGAAACCAAGGCCTTTTTCTCTAGGGCCATCTCCTCAAAAAGGTATCATTCTCTTGAGAAAAATGAAGGGCTATATAAATGCAAGCCTTCTTTACACAATCATCATCATCGTGATTCAGAGGAAAGGAACTCTCGCCTGTGCCTGAAGAGGCCTAGGATCGGTGCTGGTGGCAACAATAACACAGCAAGTGTCTACCACAGGCTCAGTGCGACATGCACTGAGCCACGCAGTTTATACACACAACCTCTTTCATACTCATTTTCCTTATTTTTAGATGAAAATAATAACACCTCCCTTTCCGGTTGTTCTGAAGATTAAATGAGTAAAAAATGTGTTATGACCAAAAGTCAAACAGCCAGTGAGTGACTGCTAAGGACTCAACCCAGATCTTTCTGATCCCGAAGCTGGTGAACTTAACTACGAGGTGTTTGTTTCCCACTAGTGTGACTTTGTGTAACAAGAGACAGCTCCTGCCAATGGGAGACTTTGCCACACTCTTAGGTATTAGTTTCTTCCCTTCCAGGTTTTTCCCCTGAGCAGACTTACTAGAGCCTTTTAGAAAAACGAGGAACAGGTGGATTCTCCAGAGGTTAGACTCGGTGAGGTGCAGACTATCTCTGGTGGGTAAATCCAACATTCTCTGGCTTCGCAATCGCAAGTTCCTAAGCCCTGGCTCTGTTGTGCCTCCAACAGGCCTTGTGGAAAAGGAGCTGTAGGCCTGCAGGCACTGGCTGCTCTTCTACAGATATTTATGGAAACACTGTGAGGATAGGGGTGCCTTCAGGGAGGCTCAACCTCATCGGGGTGAGGGAAATCAGAGCATTAAAAAACAGCGTATAACCAAGGTTTAGTATAAAGTTAGTGCAAACTGCAAGTGATATGGTGTGCAGGGGCGTGGACAATCGGGGTTTTGTGCTTTGTTCAAGCCCTAGCTGAAGTTCACCCACCTCTGTGAGGCTGACTTCAGAGCCCACTGCTCCCCTGGCTTTGAAGGAGTTTGGCTGCTCTCCTAGTGGCCAAGGGTGGGCTGATGTCCTCTGTCTCGTTTAGCCAAGAAAGAACCAGTTGACTTTAGGGTGGTATGTTATATACGTAGAAGGTGAAAAACTGCTAGATGAGTTTTTCTGACACCCAGGTGTCCCCGACCCTCTATTCTATAGGAGTCACTTGCTCAACAATGCCCTGAAAACATTGGTCCAAGCCCTAAACTCTATGATCCCCAAAGGGACGTTGTCCTCACTGTGAGGGTTGCTTTGTCAGCCATCTGGTTCTTGTCTGCTCCTCCAGCCTACATCCAGTCACCTGTATCATGTGGTGGACACTAGCTTTCCCCGGGCTTCTGTTATTCCCAGAACCACTTTGCCCAAGCCTGAGCCCTGGACCATCCCTTAATTCTAAATATAGATTGTGATGATTAACAAGTCTTAGGGGACAACAGAAGGTTCTGCTGCTCTTGGAGCCCAGGGGCTAAGCCTTCCTGAAGGTCTCCACTGGATTCTGTTCTCCTGAGGTGTTGTTCTGTGGTGATGACGAAGAATTCAACTTACCTTTCAAAGAACCAGCTTGGAAGTCTTTTCTGAGGCATCCACAAAAGGAAAAAATGTTGTTTCTAGAGGAAAATGCGAGATTTGCGATTCTGCCCTCAATGAGATATTTTAATTATGCAAAATATTTAGATTTTTGTTCTCTGAAACCATTCTATTCCAACAGACGACATAGGATTTACAAGTTTCATAACCTAAATGTCCATTAAAGTGGTACTCTGCAATTAATGAAGAAGTTTGTTTCTATCTCTAGAGAAAAAGAAACATTATAGGTAGCTTCCGGAAAAAGCAGATCCTTCCTATATTGGTATTTCTTAGGAAGAAAGAAAAAGAAAAGGGACTCTAGGCTCCCCTAGAGCACGCTATTATATGTAAAGAAGGAAGGGATGGAAAAGAGGAACAATCAAGAAAGTAAGAGAGAAAGGAAGGGGGAGGGATGGAAATGGGGAGGAGAGGAAGGGGGAGAGAAAGAGAGAGAGAGAGAGAGAGAGAGAGAGAGAGAAATAAGAGAGTTCCTATGAGAAGTGCAAACTTGGAGAACATGAAAGAAGTCTGAATAGGATGGTCAGAAACTGTGACCTTATCAATTTTATAACCCCTGTGCTTAATAGGGCCTAAGAGGTGGTCATTGAAAGTTGGAAGGAAAGAAAGAAGAAGGAAGAAAGGAGGAAAGAAGAAAGGGCACGAATAAAATATTGTGTTAAGATATGCAAAAGTTTTGTCCCTTTCATTTATTTTTTAAATTTTAATTTTTAATTATCTTCAATTCCAGTTGACATTCAATATTATATTAGTTTCAGGTGTACGACGTAGTGGTTACACATTATATGTATGAAGTGGTCACCCTAACAAGTGTAGTACCCATTTACACCATACGTAATGGTTACATTGTTGACTATACTCCCTATGCTGTACTTTACAACCCCATGACTATTTTGTAACTGGCAATTTGTACTTTTTAATTTCTTCACCCTTTCTACACAGTCCCCCAACCCCCATCCCATCTTGCAACAATGAGCTTATTCTTTGTATCTATGAGTCTGTTTCTCTTTGTTGGTTTATTTTGATTTTTAGATTCCACATACAAGTGAAATCATATGGTATCTGTCTTTCTCTGTCTGACTTATTTCACTTAGCATAATACTCTCTAAGTCCATCCATGTCATTGCA
>NW_006434369.1:7743059-7748667 GCF_000325575.1 Pteropus alecto
AAGATGAAGAGGAATTTTCATTCAAAAGGCTAATCAGCTCTCTGTTCTGCTTCTGTAAATATGCTTGCTGCATGGGCTGTACTTGAAATTGACTAAAATCTCACCTTCTCTTTTGTTTGATCTGTCTAAGCAACAAATGAAACTGTACCCCCTAGCAACTCCCGCTCTTTGTAACACTTTGTAACTGCTGGTAACCCATAGCAACTCTCACAGTCTGAGGACAAATTAACCAATCAGCCCATGCCAAAAAGAGTTTATATAAGGAATGTTGCAACTGAGCTCCGGGGCACAGATCTTCAGAGTGCTAGCTCCTCTAGGACCACCAGCATAATAAATCTGAGTTCTCCAACTCTCCGAGTGCTGCTTGGTTTCTCACCGGTCTGATTTTGGAATTTTTTTGCAACAAAGAAACCAAGGGTAACCAAGTCATGGGAACCATCCAAGTTCAAGCAGTTGGAACAAGAATCTAAGTTTTCTGACTCATGGACTAGGAGACTTTCACCACAAGGAGAAACATATTATTGGTTAGTGTCTTAGTGTCAGAGAAAACAACGTTCTTTGTTACTGTTTACAGTCTCAAGAGTCTATATAGCCCAAATGGACATTGTTACTGATTTGATACATTGATGGGGAGAAAACAAACTGTCATCTGTTCCCTGGGTGATAGTTCTACTTAAATTGTGTTTAATAACAGCCAATAGAGAACTGAAAAGTTATTCATTTGCTGAAGAAAAGTACACTGGTACGGTCATCCCTGGAGGGATCCTTTGAGGATGCCCCTCTGAGCGTCAAGCCAGTGGAACAAAATACCCCTGGACCAGGTAATTGGGACCACACTGTGACTCCTCCCAGCTCGTGGCAAGCTCCTGTGACCAAGTTTGGGCGAGTCACTCTGGTAAGCATGTATGGTTGAAAGAGCAAGATGAAGGGAGACTCCTGAGGGTGGTTTGGGAGAGTGCACTGGGTTGGTCTGCCAGGCGACAGCTGCTAGGAGGGAAAGGGAGAGAGGGCACATATATGCTGCACTGTGCTTAATGGTAGGCCACCATGTTCAGGTGATGCTGTGCTTGAACCTGTTCTCTGAGCCTGAGCATAACGTCACCAAGGCATCAGCACAGGGTGGAAATTTCAGCATACAAAGAGGTGAAGGCTAGAGGAATAAAAAATGGGCTAACAGCAAATCAGGGTTAATATTCTACACCTCCCCGGTGCCTACCCAACCCCTGCCCCCCACACACACCCTGCGCCCATCGCAGGCAATTTAAGTCACTTCTTTACTATCCTTTGACTGTAAAATCTACTGGCCCCTTCATATTTATGAAGAGGCAGTAGGATGAAGATGATATGACAAAAAGAGAACAGGTTTCTGAATCACACAAGCCTAGTGAGATGTTGGCTCTGCAAACTATTGGCTGTCAACTTAGTCCAGGTCGCACAACTCGTTGGAGCCCCACTTCCTTCATCGGCTTGGGGAAAAATAGAAAAACTTCATCGCTGAGAAGTACGAATCCCCTGTGAGGCTTCTGAGGTATCTGAATAAGATTAAAAGCCTTAGATACAAACCTAAAAACTCCTTAATTCCTCCAAGACACGGAATGCTCACAATGCCAGGTGGCTGGCAGTGCCTGACATGGTAGCATAGGCCCCATGAGTAAACTATTCCTCATCATGAGTAATGAAAGAAGTAAGAAATTAAGGCATGCAATGACCCAATTGTGAGTTTTCTCTGAAAAATCATATTCTTTAAATAGTGTTGTTACAAATTAGGAATCCAATTTATAGCAAGATTTAAAAAAAAAAAAAAATCAAACTTCTACACTCACAGTTAGCACCTCCTTGCATTAGACCAGGAAATGTGACTCACTTAATCTTGGCTCAGGAGCTACGTGCTTCCTTTTTTATTGTCCCAAATATTAGAGTTGTATTTTCTTAGTAATACCATTACTCTGGAGTTCCAGAGAGCCAGCTATTCATTTAAGAGAGAGAGAGAGAGAGAGAGAGAAAGAGACAGTTAGAGATCCTAATATTGATGCCTATAATCAGAAAGTTTTGATATGTGTAGTTGACATATATTCAGTCTACACTTAAAAATACAGAAGCAGTTACACCTACTTTACCCCCTTAGCTGAGAAGGAAGGAAGGAAGGAAGGAAGGAAGGAAGGAAGGAAGGAAGGAAGGAAGGAAGGAAAATACTTCTTTATTTAGTGGAATGCCATGTTACTTCTGCTTTCAAGTTCTGACAATAAGCTCTAGCACGTGTTTTTTCTTGGCAGCTTTCTGCTTCCCGTCACAGATGGTATGGAAAAGTCTGACTGTTGACTTTCATTCTTCTTTCCTATTTCCTATCCCCATAGCTAATTTAAGAAAGTCTACAGGATACCAGGACAACTGTCAACCCTGCCTCATTTCCTCTGCCTTTGCCTTCTCCAGCCACCCACAGCCACATCTACTGTAGGTCTCCTCCAGCTCCCAAGCCTGATCAGATGACAACAGGATAAAATATCAGCATCCTCAACCATATAACAGTGTGGTATGGAATTAAGTTATATTCACCAATGTTAACTGGTGATCTTCTGGGCTCCAGCTGCCTCAAGTGTGAGCACCGCCTGCCCCTGAAGTTTGGAGCCACTCCAGAGAGCTAGGCTACTTCTTGGCCATGCTCACGCCTTCTGTGTACCAGTCCCTCACTCACCTCAGGCAGGGAAGTCCTAACGTCAGCAGTTCATACTCCTATTCTGGTTCTTCCCACCTCACCACGTGGAGGGCCCTCACTTCTCAAAGCCTATTGGTGAGTAGACAGCACTCCACAAGCCCTATGTGGACTTGCCTATGATTACAGTTCCCACGTAAGCCAGCATTTCTGCCTGGGTCACTCCTAATAACACACACCCAGTTTCTTCACTTAGCTTCCAGAACGCAGCAGCTAGTTCCCTGGGGCAGGCAGGACAGAGGAGAACCATCCACTAGATGAGAAGAGCAGGAGAGATCAGGCAGATCTCAGCAGTTTCTGATGATAAAGACCAAATCTGAGTGTGTGGGAATGGAAAGAAAGGAACAGATTTCCAAACATTACAAAATGCCTTACTGATGGCTGACATGACAGGACCCCACTGCTACCAAGAAGGGTCAGGGCACCCTGAGGTGGCAGAGTACCTAAAACTATTAGCCACAATTGGGCCCAGACTAGAACCTGCTCCTTTACTAAAGGAGTCTTTACTAAATACAGCTCTGATTCATCATTCCACTATTTAATGACTTCTGATGGCCTGCAAAATACCTTGACCCATAACTTCTTTCTCAATCCTGGATCAATTATTGTATTCATCATGGCTTTCCAGAGAAACAAAACCAATAGAGTGTGTGTGTGTGTGATTGTATTCATCATGGCTTTGCAGAGAAACAAAACCAATAGAGAGAGAGAGAGAGAGAGTGTGTGTGTGTGTGTGTGTGTGTGTGTGTGTGTGTGTGTGTGTGGTGTGTGCGCATGCGCGCATGCATATATATACAGCAGATCCTCGAATAATGTCATTTCATTCAACGCGCGCACGTGCGCACGTGCATATACATACAGCAGATCCTCGAATAATGTCATTTCATTCAACATAACTTCATTATAACACTGATGAGAGAAAAAAATTTTGATTTCCAGCCAGGGCCACTGTCTGTGTGAAGTTTGCACATTGTCCTCTTGTCTGTGTGGATTTTCTCCCACATCCCAAAGATGTGCATATTAAGTGAATTGGTGTGTCTAAATTGTCCCAGTGTGAGTGAGTGTAGGTATGTGTGTGAGTGGCCCTCCACTGGAAGGGTGTCTACTACATGCAGACTCAGGGAAAAGCCTCAAGACTAAAAAATCTACCTCCATAAGTAGAGGGCAGAGAAAGACTGAAGAAAGAGGCTCGCCTCTCCAGGCTGGCAACTAACAGAGTTTATTGTGAGAAACTTACATAGAAGGGCCATCTTGGGCGACTGCAAGATGAAGTAGATATTCTCCACGCTGCTTGCCAGGCATCAAAGAATTATACAAGGTAAAAACGGAAGGATAGTCATGGGTACTAGTACCTGAATGCTACCAGGTATGGGAAATTACTTTACATGCTTGACTGGGTGGGACAATGGCCTATTCCAGGAACCAGCACGTAGTGGGAGGCAGGAGAGGGGTACTGACGTATGTCAGAATGAACATTGGATATGGTCGGACAGTCTCGAGGGGAGGTTTGTGGTAAGACATCTCCATTCTGGCCTGGGTCCAGCTGGCAGGACAGACAGTGGTCATGTCGTGAAAGAGTCTCTTCTCTACACCTGTCCAGGATTGGGTCCCGCCTTGCGCCCTGAGTTTCCAGGGTAGGTTCCAGCCACCCACAATCCTGAACTAGAATAAGCGGGTTGGAAAATAATTAACTTACTTGTTTTTGTTAATCTTTCTTAAGTATATGTATAGCTCACATTTAGTTTAATGTTTAATAGTAAGAGTGTTTTGAGTCTTTACATAAAAGTTTAGTGATATTTTTGTGACCAGAAATATACCATAGTAATGTAACTCTTATTTCTATCAATTAGCCTATGGTAAAATTGGTTTTGTTCTAAGTCGTTTCAGTTCAAGTCACAGTTTCCAAGAGCCTATCAGCAACATTAAGTGAGGTCTTACTGTATATCTATATACCTATCATCTACATCTATATCTGTAACTGGGGAGAGAGAGAGAGAGATTGCTTTTAAGGAATTGGCTCATATGATTGTGGAGCCCGGCAAGTTCAATGTCTTTAGAGCAGGCCAGAGGATGGAGACCCAGAGAACTGATGTTGTAGCTCGAGTCCAAAAGCAGTCTGCTGGCAGAATTCCTCTTCCTCAGGGAAGATCAGGCTTTATCCTATTAAAACTTCAACTGATTGGATGAAGCCCACCCACATTATGGAGGGCCATCTGCTTTAAATGTCCACTGATTTAAATGTTAATCTCATCTAAAACAAACTTGCACAAAAAAAAATCTAACATAACATTTGATCAAATATCTCAGTATTGTGTTTCCCAGCCAAAATGACGAATAAAATTAATCCTCACAAACATGGTTTTCCAACTTCTTTAAACATGCTTTTTTCTGTCCACTCACGGACTAGTTCTCTAGACACACCAGGAACTTCAATAGCTCTGGGCCCTTGTCCAACTCGTGTATTCCCAGAACTCTGTTCCTATGTATTAGCATATTTCGTTGTAATTGGGTGTTTACCTGCCTGTCTTCCACTAGATGTTTTACATCCTCAAAGACACATTTAGTCTCTTATTCATGCTGCCAGCATCTGACATAGTACTTGGAGTTCAAAGACCTTCCATGCATGTTTGTGGGACAAAAATTTGTCCAGAAAGCCGAAGCCCCACACTAGAGATGTTGGCTGAGGAGATTAATCATGGTCTGAGATGGACAAGGAGGTGAAAGTTCAGACAGTCCAGATGAAGTCCAGAACCACTTCTAGCTCCAGAAATCACAGAAGGCTTATCAGGGAACTAGCACTTGTCCCTCAGGATTTCAACAGGTAGAGGTGGGGGAAGGGCATTCCAGCAAAAGGAGTGCCTTCAGTTAAAGCACAGAAGTGAGAAGATGGAGAGAATG
>NW_006434369.1:7748686-7759942 GCF_000325575.1 Pteropus alecto
TACTAGAACATAGGCCACATGAGGGTCGTGTGGAGAAAGAGGCTGGAAAGGCAGGAGAGACCAGATTATTGTAGGCTGCAGTGCCAGGCTCAGCATCCTGGTGTATTCAGATTCAGTGGTAAGCCCTCAGAGACTGTCCACACCACGCAAGGGTTGAAAGTGACATAATAGTTCAGGCCTGGCTGTCACTTTTGCCTCAGCCCAGAAAGTTATTAGAGTGAGGTCGTTAATGTGCCAGTCCCGAGGAGTGAGCTCACTGTCGCCTGAGTGAATTAAATATGTGGGTGGGCGAAGGAAGCCACCTTCTCTGTCATTCATCTGCAAACCTTAGACAGGGCCATAGATCTGACTGCTCCAGTTTCATTTAGTGGTGTCATGTAGACACTGTCTGAAAGAAGAGGTAAAGGAAAATGTTTCAAAAGCTGAAAAACCAAAAGTCTCGGCTAGTTTTTAGCCCTGGGTACAAATGCAAGCAAACAGAAGGCTGAGTGGAATACATTATCATCATCCCAAAGATGGGTGGAAAGGCTGGGCTCAGGGGCGGGGAGCTGGAGTCCACACCTGAGTAGCCTCTGGAAGACTAGGTTTCAAGGGTCCCCTCTTTCGCGGGCCTGAGGTGACCATGGTCCCTCTGAGAACCCTGGCAGAAGCCTCCGCACTGCCCTGCTGCTGCTGCAGTGTCCTCTGGGGGAGGCAGAACCTGGGCTCCCTCCCGGAAGCATTCAGAGAGGCGGCCTGTGTAAATGGGTCATGGGCTACTTTACAGTTCTAATTCCTCCACTCCACCGCTTCCCATACCCTCTTTTTACTCTCCCTAGTTCAGTCTCAAATATGATTATAAAAGAAGAGCTCCCCAAAACACCTTGTTCAAATGACTTCTCTTGACTCTCATCATCCAGGGAAGAATAAGTCCCCCCTCTCTGCTCCCCACTCAACTGCTTCTCTGTTTTCACCACTCGACAGCTTTTAGGAAGGAATATGTTTCTTGCAGCCTTTCATGCCTGCACCTCCCCCAGGGGACTGTGAGCTCCGTGCTATGTGTCAGGGGCTGTGCAGGCCTGTTTTGTTCCTGCACACCTGATTAACCTGCCCTTTGCTATGCTCCCGGCACCTCAGGTGCTGGCCAGCCAGTTTTGTGGGGCACGGGTGGACTCAGACACAAGTACGCTGGCACTTAGCATAAAGCTCTGAGTATAAAACACTCAATGCCAGTGTTTTGGGGTACATGGCAAAGCTTGCCCCACTGTGTGCAGCTCCAGTCAGTGAGATGGCAGTATGGGTGCTCTGCCCTGCCCTGTGTTATTCCTAAATGGGTTTTAGGTCCTGGCTGCTCCACTTTGCTGTGATTGAAGCTGAGCTTTAGGGAGGAGAAAGAAGGACAGAGAACCAAAGATCCCAGAATATTTCTTTTTTTAAGGTCTTTCAGTGAAGAGAAAAATAGACAAAATGATTTTCCATTAAAAAAACAAAACAAAACAAAACACCTAGCAGGAGATTAAGCACACGGATGAAAAGCTTATTAAGCACATACGTATTTTATTTACTTCCCACGGGCTGCATTTCACAATTATTACTTTTCTTCCTTTAACAAAAACCTGGTCAAATGATAGGATAAATGGTCTGCCTCCAGCCCATAAAGTTTTACTGAGGCAAACCTTCTCAGGAAAGATCATGTGGCAGTTTCACGGAACTCTGCTCCTTCCAGTAAAACTGCGGGGGACCAGTAATTCCAATGGCTGCGTTGAGGGTCCCCTGACTTCCTAAGATAGAGCATGTGAAACATTACAAACTCCTCTCCTAAAGAAGATTGTCTGAGCAACAACAACAATGGCCCCTAAGAGCCAAGGAGGGAAGGGGACCCTGTAAGCAATAAAGTCCCTTCGGCTCTGCCATTCTGTATTCCGGAGGGAGCTAGCTCATGGGCCTGTGAAAGGTGACAAGCCTGTGAGGAGGGCCCACACTGAGAACAAGAAGAGTAATCCTTCCCAAGTCATGCCGTTCTCTGCATTATCTGACTTGATCCTCACTACAGCCCTGTGGGTTAAACTATGATTATCTCCATTGTTCCCGTAAGAAAACAGACACCCAGAGGGGTTAAATAACTTGTCCAAACTCACAGAACTAGCAGAACTCAGGACTGTCTGAGCCCAGAGCCTGAGACCCCAACCTTATTTTAAACTACCTGTCTCATGGGCTGGTCTGAGTGCTGCCATCAGCTCCTTTCTATACAAGTCCTGCCAATTGGCCCCTCAGAGGCAGGGGAACGGGTCAAGGAACATAGGTGAACAGAACAGTCAGAGCCTAAGCATAAGAAAAAAAAAAACAGGGACACAGATATGAGAAAACAATAACTCATTCGTTACTCTAGTGATGATCCCATCCCTAACTCCCACTTCTGATACTCCCTGGGGTGGACCCCCCTTCCCATCCTATGACTCTAGCTAGCCATAGATAAACTTTTACTCCAATATTCTGGGCATTACAAATGTAAAACAAAAACATCAACCCCAGTGAGACACAGCATAAGACAAATAATTTAAGATATATGACCTCTTCCTTCCCCTCTCTTTTAGTCTGTGTTGCAAAGCGAAGGAGAACAGAGTATTATTTATTGACTAATGATGGTGTTTTTCTTCACCTTCTCTACTCTCGTCTATTCAGCCACCTGGAAAGTTAAAGGGGTGGAAATTTTCAGAGTCAAAATATATATATGGGGGAATGTCATTTTCAAACGTCTAATTGTTTTTGGAAACCAGTTGCAAAGGTCAGTTCATAAATATGCCCCCTTTGCTATGCTGCACGGTACATACACCCTGTACCTGGCAACTCTACCCAGAGAACTGACAAATCCTGGGCTCAGCATGGCCATCTACTGAGCTGCCCCAAGTCAGAGACGTCTTCTCTCGCAGCGCACAAAATATTCACTGTTTGTGGGTGCCCAATTTGACATGCAGGGTTTGTATAAAGTCAGGATTAAGTAACACGAGATCTCTCACTCGGTATCGTTGTTTTCAGTAGTTGAAAGAGTAATGGCATGCATTCCTCCATTTGTGTGATTAAACCCTAGCAAGACTTCTTTTTAATCCATCTTCTGAGTCACTCGTTTTCTACACTGTTCTTATTACTGTCCAAAAGCTTGGAAGGAAGGCTCCAAAGAAGCCAAGTTTTGAACCAACTGTCTGGGTTACTGGTTATGTGATACCTGGCAGCAGCCTTCTTGCTGGCAGGGTGATGGGAAGACAAATAGTGGTTTCTCATTACTGAGAGCAGCGGGGTGTCGGGATGGCTCAGTTGCTGGCAGTACTTCAACCGAAGACTGAAGTCTCAAAAATCACCTTTCCTCTGTATGCCATTAATCTCTAATGAGAAAAGAGCACTTACTTATTCCACATAGTCTCTGGGGAGCACAACTACAGAAAATCTGTCCAAATGCACAGAATCAAAATACCTCCTTTTGAATAGTCATCTTGCATCTCGTAGTGGCTTTGGCTGCATCCTCTTCCTGGGGCTGCTCCAGTCCTGCAACCTACCTCTTTCTAAAGGAAACATACCAGGATATAGCTGATGCTTTCTCACTGCTAGCAACTTTTTAAAAAAATTAAAAGAGCACCAAGGAAAGGTGATCTTTGGAGAGAAAGTAAGCAGCTATCAGAGCAATTTATGTAAGAGACACTCCAATATTGGTCTACGCCCTAAATCTACAAAACCTATTTATAAATCAGCAGTTGAATTGCTTGTGAAAGCCTTTCCATAGATAAATGCTTACCAGGAACATCAGTCCACAGTAGAAAAAGATTCTTAAGAGATAAATTATGATCTAGAGATAGAAAAAAACAATTCATAGCACTATTTTCACTCACTGCCTTGAGTGAGTTGGTGACAAGTGCGTTTAGATATTCATGTGGCAGACATTTATTTTTTGTTTACACTCCATGACTTCCTTTGAGGAAATGCATCCCACCACCCCCACCCCCTCCCCGCCAGTCCTGTGATTTCCCAGACCTGTCATTCTTATAATCTTGCCTTCCAGGCACAGGGATGAGCATGGTTGTATCCTCGTTGCCTGAGAGAGGCAACTTCCAAAATAGCCCCCAACCATCCTGTGCTCACACTCTGTGTAGCATCAGCCCACAGTGTACTAGGGTCAGTCTTTGTGATTGGTAGAATACAAGAGAATTGATGATATGACATTTCCAATATTAGGTTATAAAAGTAGGTGGCTTCTGTATTGGGTTCTCCTCTTCTCTCTTCTCTTCTCTTCTCTTCTCTTCTCTTCTCTTCTCTTCTCTTCTCTTCTCTTCTCTTCTTCTCTCCCCTCCTCTTTCTCTCTTAGATCAGTCACACTGGGAGAAGCTAGCTTCCATGTAGACGGGTGCTCAAGCAAGCCCACGGAGGGATTGTATGGTGAGGTACTCAATAACCAGAGAGAAACTGAGGCCTGCAAGCAACCACATGGGTGAGCTTTGAAGAGGATCCTCTAGCCTCAGATGAGATGACGGCCACCCCGGCCAAAGCTTGACTGCAACCTTGTGAGATACCCTGAGCCGAAACCACCTGACTTAACTGCTCTTAGATACCTGTCCCATGGAAATTACTTGAGATAATAAATGTTTTTATTGAGATAATAAATGTGCTAAGTTTTAGAGTGATTTGCTATGTAAATATAGATAACTAATACATTGGCCAATCAGACTATGCTAAACTCCTTAATACATGGAACCCCATGATTTGTCCAGGGGTAGAAACACAATTCAAGCACAGTCGATCAGAATCCTATGAAGACCTAATATGGAGAATAGATGACAGAGAATCTGGTCATTTTCTCTGTGATCAAAGTAAGCCTAGAGCTGTGGCTCTCAACCACAAGCTCTACTGCCTCCATAAGGGGCATTTGCAAGTGTAGAGGACATGTATAGTAATCACAATATATGGAAATCCTATTGACATTTGATGCCTAGACGCCAGGGGTGCTAACTATCCTATAATATAGGGGATAGTCCCACAAAACAAAGAATTAGTCATTCCAAATTTTCAATAGAATCCACATTGAGAAACCCTGGGCTAGAACCTTCATTGGCTTTGTCTGTCTGTCTGTCCATCCATCTGTTTGTCTGTCTGTCTATCTATCTATCTATCTATCTATCTATCTATCTATCTATCTATCTATCTATCTATCTATCTATGCCATATGGAGAGAGATCTTTCATGAGAATAGAGCAAATCTAGATGATAGACAAACTGAGATGAATTGAAAGAAAGGTGCTGTCTTGATTATAGAATTTGAATTCCTGAATTCAGTTCTGCCTGAAGCTAGAAGCAGTACCCTTTTATCTTCTCAACTACCTGAGCCAATAAATTTTCTTTTATACCTAAAAGAAATTAAATTGGTTTATTGATCTTTTCCACTAAAAGAACTATGACTGCTTTATCATTCAACCAGCTACTCACTCAAATAATATTTATTGAGCTTTTACTATGTGTAAGTTACTGGTTCAGATCCTGGGGCTACATAGTTAAAGATGGCACATTTCAGAATGACAAGGATTTAAATTACAATTCCAACACAGAGTGATATATTTATACACAAACACACACACACACACACACACACACACTCACACACACATACAGGCACACACACACACACTTTTTCTCAATGCTAAGAAAATATGCCAGAGGAAGATCAGCTCAGTCTAACGAAGGAGGAAGTGGTCAGAGAAGATCTCACTCAGATAAAAAAAGAAAATTGATAACTGATAAAAGACTGTCTAGAAATGCCAGCAGAGCAGGTAGAGGAGCCTTGCTTGATAAACAGCAAGTGATTCATTGCACAGGCCAAAGCTTTTAATACATCCTACTCTTGGCTATTGAGGCTGAGATCACAGTGATTCAAGAATCACTTACAGGCTATTTGGGAAAACTCAGAGTAATAAGCATTGATCTAATAAACTGTCCCTTATAAAGTACTCAGGTCATTCTCTTTCTCTACTTCTTTATGATCTCTAGTATTTCATCTCAATAAATAAGTCTCTCTTATGAAAGCAATTCTGTTTTTAAAAGTGACAGAGAAGAAGGTATCCTTTCCCAATCAGACTCAGGTCAGAGTAGGCAAAATCATTTTCATTATTTCTGACACTTTTACATCTCCTTCACCCAGCACACAGAATTATGCTATTAATTGATGCCACTGCAATAAGTCTATTTTCTAATACCAAAAGAGAAATAAGTAGTGCTGCCTGTTAAGAAGGCTTTCAATCTCTTGTGAGCACTCAGAAGAGTGCTCTTGGGTATAAGTGAGAATTTTTTTTTCCACTCAGTTTCTTTCCCAGAGACTTCTAACTAGTTCCCCAACCATGAAATTTCCAGGCCATCAATCAACTATATCTTAATATCTATTGGGAGGTTAATGAGGGCAAGGACAACATGGGGAAAGAGATGCTCACTTTGCTCTCAAAAAACTTACAGTCTCATTAGAGAGACAATCATGAAGTGACAAGAATTAGATGTGACAATGCTGGCTGAACTACAACAAGAGAATAGTTAGGAGGCAGTTCATGGAAGCCTGCCTGGGCCTTGAGCCAGACCTATAGAATGAGTTCAATTTGATCAAGAAGAGAGAAGGAAGAACACTCTCTCAGCACAGAGCAGAACCTCGATGGAGACAATGAGGCAGCTGAACTGATAGGCCAGAGGGTATGTGCTGAGACAGAGAATCAGAGAAGCGGCATAAGCCAGACTGAGGGAGCAGTCGAAGGTCAGGGTCCAGCTATCAATCTATTGCTTCTCAGCTTCAAATCCATAATTCTTCACCTACTCTGTGATAGGCAAGCTTTAAGCATTTCTTCTTTGCAGGAAACACAATATTAAGGTTTGTCAGCGAAGAGCTGTGGGTACGTGCAGGAGGAAGGAGTTTCTCTTTCTGGTTCTAGTGTGCTGCTATCTTCTCTCTGACTCATTCTGCATGACTCCCAGTGGCTGTCCCCAGCCTCCTACCCAGAGCACGCACTCCTCCAGCTCATCGCCGATGGTGACCACCTGGCTATGATGTTCCTGATGTAGTCCTTGTACTGCCCTGCTGGAGAGCAGGCCCTGGTCACCCACTGCCCTCTGTGCACTCTCTGGCCAACCTCAGCCTGTGTCCAATCCAGAGGGCTGTCCCCGCCTTGCCCAGCATCCTTGGACAACACAGAGAACTTTCCACTACCCAGTAGGCTGTGATTATACCTCTCCAATGCTGTCTAAACCTCAGCCTAGAAGAGGGACCCACCCTCCAACTGTGTCCTTCCATGGGTGCTGTCCATCAGCCTTAGGAAATTCTTTAGGGTTTTCATTTCATCTTTATAGTTACTCCCCTGTTACAGTTAACAAATCTTTATATAAACTTCCCATGTTCAACTTATTGTGTGGTTTCTGTTTCCTGGTTGGGGCCCGACTGACACAGGCAAGCAGAAGAGTCTAGATGTTGTGGTTGGTGTCCAGACAGCTGGGGTGGTGAGGGTGTGTGCTAAAAGCCGGAGCGGGGGAGCTAGACCGAGAGAGCGACAGGTACTACTGCTGCTTCATTCCTGTTCTAACTGATAATCTTAGAAAGTGAAGAGGAGAGGAGAAGCAGAGAAGAGAGAGTAGAGGATTGGGGCAGAGCACAAAAAGCATGGTCTTGGAGACTTGCTCTGTCAGGCTGTCCAGCTGCCCATCCATGCACCACCATCTCCAAGTGAGTGGCCTGGCCCTGCCGATCTAGCCTGAGAGTCACACAGTTATGTGTTTAAGATCCATGAGTCTTGGAAGTATTGGAGAATGGATTGGAGTGAAAGGAGAAAATGCAGAACCCGAGTTGACTGGCTGTGAGGTTGGGTAGTTCAAAGGAAGAATGCACAGCCAACTGAGTGGTGGCTAAGTATAAGAGATGAAAGATTCAGGGGGAGAAGTCGGGGAAGGAAGCAGTAGTTATTTCTAGGAAACGTCCAACAAGAAAAAAGACATGAGAAAGGAAACGATTGGCCTCTTTGGTGTGTGTAATGCTTGGGAAAGTCATTGGCCTCTCTTACCTCAGCTTTCTTGTGTAAACAGGAGGAATAGTAATGCCAACTATACTGTGGAGTATGGCCTTGGGATTAAATGCAACACACGAAGGGCCAAGTCTGGAACATAAAAATTCTCATTATGTTGGAAAGTAGAGAGCAAGGGATGGGCTCGTCATTGGTAAGCTTGGATCCAGGTCAGAGAGGGAGGTGGAAGGGTCTTCCTGCAAGGACAGGGCTCCTGGAATCCTGGAAAAAGAGGAAGCAGCAGGAGGGCACCAGGTCCTGGGGCAGGGAGGAGGGTTCTCTGAGTGAAGAGAAGATGCCAAGAAGAAAGGAGCAGAGCACGCCTTCTCACAATGTTGCCAAGACCTGGTGGGCTTTTGAAATTTCAAACTAATCATAATCACACATTTATTGAATGTTAGTGAACTTTTCAGCAGGGAAGGGTCATTGTATTGGGTCATTCAAAGTATGTGAATAGCTTTTTTTTTTCATGGTAATCTACTGCCTTACATTGGTGCCTCAGAGGTCATTTCTGCTCTGTGGTCACATCCAAAAGCCAGAAGAAAATGCAAGTGTTACCTGTGTCAGGTAACTTCCTGCGTCTATTTTTTTTTCTTAAACCTATGATCTTAGCAAATTCCCTAAAGGTTAATTAAAAGCTTTACTTTTCAGCCTCTGGTGTATTGTACTAAATATATTTGTTGGTTTGGATGTCAACAGCAACTGATATTTGTGAATAGCTTATGCAACATCAAAGAGTTGAGTAAAAGAGGAGAAAAAAAAAACCCTCAGGTACTATATGCCAGAGCTAAATAATTTTCTCATCTTTGGTGCTTATTAAAATAATCTAGTTCTACATAAGAAGCACTTTACTAAAAAGTCTTCAGGTAAATAAATATATTTAAATAATGCAAAATTTTAAATTAAATAAAGCACTCCAGTATTCACATTTGTATATTGGAATATGATCGCACATTGATCGGGGTCAAAAGTAACTGACAAATATTATGTGGTAAAAATTATTATATCTGAAAGTCTTTGATGAAACCTCTTCTCTCTCTCTCTCTCTCTCTCTCTCTCTCTCTCTCTCTCTCTCTCTCTCTCTCTCTCTCTCTCTCTCTCACACACACACACACACACACACACACACCAACACCACCTTGCAGACTCATTCATCACAATCTATTATACACATTAAAAAGAAGAATCAGAGTATTGGTCAACAGTTTCAATCTTTCAAACCAGAATTCTAACCTTTATTCAGATTCTAAAGATAATGATGACAATTTTTAAAAGATTTCAAAACAAAAACAAATTTTCAGAAAGATGTACTTTAAGATAATTTTCCCTTTGAAAGATAGCTCTATTCAAACTTAGTCTAAAACTAACAGCCAATTTATCAGGAAGAGATTTATGCTAATTAGAGCTGATTCCCTTGGTTTATCAATAATTAGTTACCATTCAAAACAACTTTCATTAAGTCTTTCTCCAAAATTCTAAACCTTCTTCTTCTATTAATTACTTAACGATTGCACGGTGTATTAGAGACCCACCTGGAAACACCAGAGGGAATGTTAGGATCATTTAGCACTTGCATCTTTGGCTTCTGTAGTGAATAGATATGTAGTGAATAGAAATAGAATTTGCTGTTTAGTGGTACTGGGGAAATTAAAGCCTGGCCATCTCTTGCAGGTAGCTCTCTTAGCAAGGACCAGGATCTTATTTATTCTACCATCTTGCCCCATCCTCATTTTGGGCCCTGTATTCTGCTCTGTCAAATGCCATTTGTTATCACCACATTCTGGGGCTGTATTATTGTTGTTTCCATGTCAGGCTTTGCTCCATGTACTCATCCTATCCTTTTGACCCATGTGGCATCCTCAGCAAGCTAAACGCATGTCCAGAAAGTATGCTTGCTTTTGAGCTGGGTAGCTAAACCCACACTAGCCATTTCTTTGTCCATGAGTGAATTGAAAGCCCTATGAGAATAAAAAGGGCTAATAGAAATCCTGTGGAAAACCAGAAGGAGAGAAAAACGTAAGAAGAGTCAACTATGAGTGAGAAAGTCATGAGTATTCACAACTGAATCTTGTCTCTCAAGATTTAGAATCCTAGAATCTCAGGATTGGATGGAATCTTAAAAGTTATTAACATTAGGTAAGGTAACTGCTAACTGCTAAAACAAATAAACACAGAAATCTCAGTGACTTAACAAAATAAAAGTTTAAAAGTCCAAGGGCAATTGGGAAGGATAGTTTAGTCAATGTCCAGAAAGAAGAGAAAACAGGTTGGTAATCGACCAGCCAAGCTCTGTCATAGTTCACTTAGACAATTTTTCATACCTCTCCTTTCTCTCTCTGAGTATGGCACATTTGTCTTTGAACAACTCATTCCCAGCTGGAAATCATGTAGCATATTCAGGGCCCGATCAAACGAGCAAGTGGAAATTCTGAAAGTTGTGGCTCTAGATGGCTTTCCACATCCTGTATCAGAAGAGAAATATATCGAGAGGAGTTTAATTCTCAACTGACCCCAGTATGGTTAAGAATGCAGGCTCTACAATCCATAAGACAATTAGAAACTTGGAAAGCCAGCCCAATTTGCTTCTGAAAGGATTAGAGCAAGAAAGTCAACCAAGATAAAGGCCTAGAGCATTTTTTGAGTATCTAAGTGAATAACAGCTGGTCACTGTTAAAAATCATTGCCCAATTAATTCTTGTCTACTTATTTGGGATGTTTTGTAATCTGTAAAACTTTAGACACAGGTAAAAAATTGTCATTGTTAATTTGCATGAACAGGTATGTATTAATTCAAATTGTTTGCACAATAGGTTTATTAGTGAATTCACTATTCCTTGGGACAGACTGAAAAAAATGCCACACACACATGCACACACACACACACACCCCTAGCATGTCCTGTCTATTTCCACCTCTGCAGACATTTCTTGTGCTACTTTGCTATGCATCAGTCTTATGCGTGCAATCCTGATTTTTCATGCAAGTTACTATAGTTCAATGTGAGTATCGTGACACCTGTCACTTTGGTGAGAGTCAGACTGATCTGTAGTACAGGATGTGCTAATTCCTGACAACAGCTGTAGTTGTTGGAAACCGCAAACAGCAAAATACTGTGTAAGAGCATGTAGAGAGATTTTAACTATTGAAAATTGATGGTGAGTAGCAGGAAGTAAACATGGAGTAAAGGGCTTCAGAGTAAAGAGGGAAG
>NW_006434369.1:7759969-7776818 GCF_000325575.1 Pteropus alecto
AGAGCGTACTGAGACCCACTCTTGTATGATGTCTTTTCTATCCTAAATTTGGGGGAGCCTCTAAACCTCACCCTGGTGAGCTCCATTTTCTAGAGGACATTTATAGACAGCTTTCATGAGTCAAAGGTCAATAGCAATGCTTGTATTTAAGCAGACCCGTGTCTCTGAATTCCCTGCATGTTGCAAATGTGTGCACGAGCTTAACAAGACAGGGATAATGAGGGCTTTAGAAATACAGCTGATGACATCTGTGCAGTGGAGGCAGCAAACCCACATGAGTACTGGGGTAGGGGGGAATGGATTAGAGAAAGGGTAGCAGTAGTGGGAGCCATCTGGGGGCTGGGGCCTGTGTGGCAGGAGGGACTGGGCATGCTGCTGAAATGGGGCTGTGTCTCCCAGAAGCAGCCAGTAGGAATGCAGATAGCTCTGATAGCAGATGCAGAAAAATATCTGAGGCTGTTATACTCAAAATTAGCCTACGTTATCTCCTATATTACTTTAATTCAGGGGCCGTATTATAGAAAGGTAATGGTCTTAATAGTAGTTTTATTGAAGTAACTTACCTTTAGTAATATTGACATGTCCATTTCCAGCACACAGTGATAGATTATTCTCTCCTTAAAAAAATAACAACAAACTTGATTCCAGCATTTATTTCTCTAGCTTGCAATGTGATCTATTAGATGCAACCAGAAGTATCTTTAGCATGCTATTTGAGGCTGATGGCTACTTCAAAGATCTTGATAATGCCAGCATTTATATGATTAATACATGTGTACCTAATTTTATGGCAATTCACTTTATTACACTTTACAGATATGGTGTTTTTTTACAAATCAAAGGCAAGACCCTTCACCAGCAAAAATATTATGACTCCCTTTCTTGCAATATTCACTTTATTGTGGTGGTTTGGAACCAAACCCACAATATCTCCAAAGTATGCCTATACTATGTACAAATGTCTAAGGGGATGCATTTTATTTTTATCCCACCCCAAAGAACTTGTACAATGGGTAAACAGAAAAAAATTCTTTTTTTTTCTAATGAGATCAGACTATTTTAGGGCATTCCAGGTAACCTAATAACAGCTTTCTGAGATAGGGGATATAGAAATCAGCATGTCCATTTCACAGATGGAGAAAAAGAAACCCAGAAAAGGCTTTCTCAAAGACATACTGTGCAGAGAAATGGGGCAGCAGGTCAGCCAGGGCCTTTACAGATGAGCACCTAACAAATGTTTTCTGCTAATGACTGGAAATTCAAATCTCTGACCCAAGTCTGGGAAACTCATTGATGCCCCTAGTTTTTACTGGCTCTCTAGACTACTTGGCTTTATGTCAGAGAGATGTTCGAAAGTTCAAAAAAGAACTTGCTAGTAAGTAAAAAATGGGTACAGAACAAACATCCACTTAGAAAGGAACATTTATGATTTTTTTACAGACAGGAAGACTGAGACAGAGATGGCATATGGTTCCCTCTGAACACAGCAGTAGTAAGTGGCAGAGCTGAATGAAAATGCAGACCTTCTGATTCCTCCCCCATCTTGTTCCCAGGTTGATAGTGTCAAAGCTGAACTTATCTTTTAAGTACCCTTTCAATAGAAAACAGACAGGTAAAATAATCAGTTTTAGTAAAGTCTTTGTAATATCTGATCAAACTCTGCTAGGAGATAATCTCACTGACATTTTGATTTCTAAAATGTCAAAACATGTAAAGGATCATGAAGTTAAAATTAAATCTCAGGTGAGTTGGAGAAAATTGTCAGGTTTAAAAAAAGACAGAATAAAATAAATGAAAGAAAAAAACACTTGGTGTCTCTCTCTCATATAATAGCAGGAATCACAGTCAACAGTGTACTGTTTTCAATGGCAAGATCAAGGCAGCCATCCTAAAGAGGTCTCTGCTGGCTTTCTGGACATCATGAAAGCATTCAGTAAAGAAAGTTAGCAGCAACAGGCTCTGGAAAATGTATATAAAGGATGTGGAAAGAGAAATGAAATTTGTATATTGGGAAAATTTGAATGAGGATGTAGGACAAGATAAGAATAACTCTACTTATAGAATCTCATTTCTTGCACCCTAAGGGAGTCATGAATTCTGAGAAGCATTTATTCCTTGGAAGAAAGGAAGAAAGAAGGAAGGAGGGAGGGAGGGAGGCAGGGAGAGAGTTATACGAATCCTCATCATTCATATCTGGGAAGAGAGAAATGGAAAAGGAGGGAAGAGGAGGGGAGAAGAGGGAGGAGACGAAAGTTGTTGGAAACCGCAGGGGGCCCTAAACCATAAAGACATACGCTCAACACTGTGCTGGAAACACCTTCCCAAAGTATCTGCTTCACCTGTTTTGCCTGCCAGGCATGGCTTAAGCACAGAGAAAATGTGGTACGAGAATCCCAAAGAACAAATCAGTAATTCTTGTGGTATTGTAAGAAAAACAATAGACCAGCAAAATGAATTTTGACAAACTGTTACCAGGGTGTGAGTCTTAAGCTTTGTTTCTATAAGGAACGCAACATGCTCACATCCAAAAGAGCACAAAAGGCAGATTTGAGTGTCAAACTGCTGATGTCAAGCTGACAGCAGGACGAATCCAATAGGATGACAAATGGGTGTGTATTACCAAAGGGAGAACAGGCACAGAATGTGTCTCTTCTAAATCGATTTGCAAATTTTTATGTCAGTTTAAAGATAAAAAGGGATATTTTCCTGTCTGGAAAAGAAAATGATATTGTTAGAGTAAAATCTCAATGAAGTGCAGAACTTTAACAGGTATAAAGAGTCTCAACGCTAAAGTGCAAATTTCTTTCTTCGCTCTGGGCTTTCATTAGTCTCCTGTGGAGTCTCAGTGGCATAGGCCACTTACTTGAGACAAAGAACAATTCCTGTGTCCTTTTGTTAAAGGATTCTTGAAATCCCACAGATGAGTCCGCATTGGAGCAATGCAAAAGAAGAACCCAACTTTCTACTGGAAATGCTCCCCTCAAATTTAGGGAAGTTGATGTTTGTGTTCCTTATTTTTATGCTGCATAAAAGGAAGCACCAGGTAGAATAGGGAGTGTGGCCATGTACCCATGACTTTGAATGGGAAAACCTCAGTACTTAGCGTTGCTCTAAGAATTTATCGCTAGAGAGCTCTCGGCACAATACCCTCTTTTTGGAAGTAGACCGAAGTCCTTTGTTTGGGTCATAAAACAAGAATCTTAATGAGAAGATATTTGGGGATACACACTAGCAGGCGGTGGCCGCTGGCTGCTGGCCTTCTCCAGGTTCCATCATGGTGCTGGCGGTGCCCAGCTCACCGGCTTCCTCCTTCCTTCGGCGAGTATGGTCGCCAGAGAGGCTCCCTCAAGCCTGCTCTACCAGTCCACAGCAGGGCTTGGGTGTCCGGCGGCGGCGGCGAGCCCATGGGCATTGGAGGTTGGTCCTGTGGCTCCAGCCTGCGGTGCAAAATGGTGTCGGCGGTTTAGATAAACATCCAGATGCTGCTGGAGGCGGCCGGCTGTCTGGAGCGGCAGGAGAGAGAAGCTAAACATGGTCACGCCTCCATCTTACCCTACAGTAACAAAGACAGAGATGCCTTAAAACAAAGGAACAAATCCAAGAAGAATAACAGCAGTAGCAGATCGACTCACAATGAAATGGAGAATAGTCGGTCCCATCTTCACTTGTGCCTGGAGAAGTCAAAGGGGCTAGTACAGCTTGGGCCCAGATGAAACCAACACACCCCATTGAGTTTATTACCAAAAGCCAAATGGCACATAAAGAAACTAGACGATTATGACAGAAAAGCCACTCTCTGAATAGACCAGCTTCAGCGAGAGCAGCGACATCTGAAGAGGCAGCTGGAGAAACTGGGCATTGAGAGGATATGGAGAGACAGCGTCGGCTCCACAGGCTTCTTGGAGTGCTCAGACTCCGACAGGGAAGGAATCCACGTGGACGTTGAAAGCATAGACTATCTCAGGGGTGAGTTGGACTGGAGCAGCAGCGGCCTGAGTGATTCCAACCAGCAGGAAAGCATACAGAGCCTCAGCAGCGACCACGACTATTCCAGCTCCAGCATCAAGAGAATAAAGCTCCAGGGCAATCACAAGACTGTGTAGGTCTATAAGAGACAGTGGTCGCTTCGGCTGCCTCCTAATGGTTACCCCTACCGGATCTGATTAGGTAGCGTATTGGACCTGCCCACAATTCCCTTGCACGTAAACTTCAGTGTACCACCTTTACCAAAATCAGTTCTGTAAACTGCTTAGGATTGTAGGTTTCAGACCAAATCCACTAGCTTCTCTTTCTCTCCATAAAAATTTGTTTCTGAAAGTCTGTATATTTCAATCAATTTGAAGCACCCAAGAATTCATAGACCGAATAAGCAATTTTTATATCTCAGCAATTTTCTCCTGTATTTACTGTCTTTGTGTAGCCTACCAAACATTTCTTAAGTTTTCTAGCTTACTGTGTTACTTGCTGTGGGTCCCAGGCCTGGCTGGTCCCAGGTCTGATCCAAGCCCACGGCTAGGAATAAGACCCCAGATTTAGAATGTTACATTAGTGTAGTAGGGCACCTGCGCCTAAAATATGTAAATTTAATTCAGCTCATTGTATCACACATGTGTGGCTGAATGCCATTATTGTACTCTCATATATGTGGAGCCCATGCAGTCCCATAGGGAGCAGAAGAAGGGCAGAAGCAGAAGCGCACTCCCCGCACCCCGCAATAAAGCTGGTGTCTGCCCTTTCATTCTCATGTCAGCCCCTTCTGCATTCTTCCAACTTGGTGTCTCACCACCGAAACTTTCCCTTCTTGATCAGCTCCGCACTGACACTTGCCTAGCAGAAATGTACAAATGTGTCTTGTGCTTAGGAAATTGAAGGAAACAAACTTCTAAAGTTGAGGTCCTGATCTCAGAACTCCAAATTAAGCTTCGAAAGCAGCATTTAAGAGCATTTAACCATGGACCTCAACCCAGTGAGGAGCCAGGAACACTTCCAGAGAGCACCCTCACACACCCCCCGTGCTCATTCCCTGACCCAAGTGTGGATGAGAGCAGTTATTTCTCACCCTAAAACAGACACCTAGAGAGCATGTCTTTGGGGCTGCACAGCTTATAAAAGTTCCAATGTTGTTTGTTCTCACAAACAAAACGGTACAATCTATTTTCATGTGCTGATCTTGGGACCGTCTGTGTCCTGCTGTCCCTAAGGCACATTTCCTCTCAGTTTGTTATGCTACTTGTCTCTGGACCATTTTTTTCCCCTATCTCAGAGATAAATGAACTCTCCATTTCCCACTTAACACAAAGAGATTATACCTCTTTTTTCCCCAAGGTAAATAACATTTAGACCCATTCTAACCTATTTTCCTACTTAACTTTCAGCAATAACCGAGTTTTGGCACTAGTTAAGCTAGTGTCCATCATCAGTGAAAGGAAAAGTCCCCATTTCCACTCTGTGCTGCAGGTGAACAGGAGAGGATTGTACAGTGTTACTAGAATTCCTCTCATTTTTTTGGACACACTCAGAAACTTCTTTATGGAGGATTTTGAGTTGATAGTTTAAAAGGCTGATTTTTTTTTTCTTTTTTGGTTATGATTTCTCCCTTAACTGGTCTCCCACCTTTTAGCATTTTTATTTAACCTAAAACAGAGCAAATGTATATGTACATAAAACACATTAAATCTATAAATACTATTTATTCATTTTATGTAAACGAATGGAAAAAAAATCTTATGACTTTGTGCTTTTACAGATGTGTTAGAAATTTGCGTGTAGGTATCTACCAAATTGGTTCATTCCCTTTAATATTTTTGCATTCATATTTTTTAGGACTTTGTATTTTCATCCTCTGGAGAATCTTTTTTATTGAATCTGAACCATTTATAAAATCTGTGACACTGAAACAGCGTGTATGTCACAAAATGATGAAAACATTCCTAAAATCCACAGACACACTGCAGTGTAAGGGCTCAATGGCTGAATCAGTAGCAGGCAGCCACCCTATGCTGCCTGCTGGTCTGAGGTCTCTTGGCACACCACAGCCTCCCACCAACTCCTCCAGCACTTCCGCCTTCCACATGACTACACGATCAAACACCCACTACAGGGAAGCCCATTCTAGATGTGAAGAACAGATTAAACAAAGCAAGATTACTTTAGTGTTTCTCTTTTTCGAATGATTCTTTAATGTATTAAAAAATTTTTAATTGGAAGTAGTGGATTGCTAAATGATCCCAAAGTCATGAGTAACTCTTCTGTTTTGTTTTGTTCTGGTTCTTCCTTCATTTCAGCTTTGGTGGTGGGGGGAATGACATAAATAATTTTTTTCTTGTCAGAATCTTTTCCAATTACTAGCTGAAGATTTGCACTGAAATACAACCTGTATGCCTTTTGCATTTTTAAAACCTGCTTCCTGAATTTAAGCAGAGTGGTAGTGTTCAAAGGGCCAGCTCAGCCTGTAGCATGTTTGAAAAAGATATGTCTGCACTTTGAGGTCTCTTTTGACTGCCATTTGCCAGACCTCTCAAGCATTTTGTTTAATTGCTATGTTCGAGCACCTCACAGGTCCACAATGCTGAATGGCATCAAAAATGCAAGACTTTGAGGAAAGCTTGTGGTCTTGCATTGGAGGAAGGAAGGGCACAAAATGTGTGTATTTGTTTAATTTAGAATAATGCATCTCAAAGATGCCATTTTCTGTGTTTTAATAGTTGTGTCTTTGAGTTAAACTGCATTTTTGTCTTTTGGTTGAAATATAAAATGTACTGTCCCAATATAAAACAGTAATTATTTGAAAAAAAAATTTTTTAAATAAGAAGGTTTTCCATTTTACTCATGTTCAGAGAAGTTTACCACAGAGTCAGTCATTGGGGAAAGAACAGCAAGTGTTGCTGGCAAAAGTCATGGCAGCTGGATAGTATCTTTCTTACAGCTGTCAACAGCTCCTCATCATTAACACCTGGGAGGCCCATCTATTTCTGTTGCTATAGAAATGTGCATGGGTTGGGGAAGTGCATTGACTTTTGCTTTCACCCTGAAATTTGAAATAAGTATATATTTTCTGATCTAGGCCTCAGTTATCACACACCTCTACATATAAGTAAGAGAGCTAGTGATTCAAACATCTAGGCTTACTCCCCAAATCTCTCTCCATCCATGTTCCCCCAGCCTGCAGAATTGGCCTCTACCACATGCAGCTTATGGGATCATTTCTGGCCTTCAACCTAAGTTCCTATTTTCATCTAAACTTGGGCTCCTGAGCATAACTTCAGCATGACTACAGAATATGATATGCATCGGAAGTATAATGGGATAAGAAAATGAGAAAAATGGCCACTCTGCACTATATAAAATTCCAGAGCCCAAACCATCTTTCTTCTGTAATTATTCAATCAATACTGAGTGAACATCTTCAACTGGCAGAGAACTAAGTAGGTCATATGACACACAGAACAGCCTTTGAGGAGCAGGAACTTATATCCTTGTGCCTTATTCAATAAAAGAAACATAAAGGATATAAGAAACACAAGTTGTTTGAAAAATACTTAGAATTTGTAAAGAAAAAAATTGTAAAGAAAAACATTAAATTGCCAGCATTTTAAGATCTATTGATACTATTGTTTACATGTTGCTTTAAGTCACTGTAGCTCTGTTTCTGCTTCTCCCCCACTCACAGTTGAAATTGTACTAAATATATAAATTTATTTCCTGATTATTTTTCTTTAAACATATAAGAAAAATACTCCCACTATTACCAGAGAAACCCAGTAGACAAGATTTTTTCCTAATTAGTTGTTTTGCCTTTGCCCTTCTGTGACAGAATCATTCACATTTTAAACACTTTTATTTCAAAATTTCATTAGGTTCTGATTAAGTATAAATTGTAATGTGGTGAGCTGGTGTTGCTGAGTTTTGTGTGAATTTGTTTTAAATCTTGAGTATGATCTGGGTGCTAGGGGACCTCTACACATATACTCAGGGTTCAAAGGGCAAACTGCTAATGTTGATGGAAAAGATCTTTCCTCAGATTGGAAAAAGACAGTGCCAGAATGTCAGGCTGGCAAATGCAGATACAAAGAGAGAGCAGAGGGATTATTGAGAAAGTCAAATCGACTGCTGATCTAAAGCCCAGATTATACTTCCATTAAGTATAATCAGGTCCAAGAATCTCTTGTTAGAGGTAAGCAAAGGTCGTTGGCAGTTAGTCCTGTGGAGGTAAAGAAACACAGGAAATCTAATGGACTTCTGAAAGGAACTCAGGGCGAGAAAAAAGATGTATTCTCTTTAAGTCTAGACATCAGGCATACCAGAGTTAGGTGAGCAACATCAAAAGAGGGTTAAGAAATTGTGTAAATGACTATTCATTTTCATTAAACTTTTACATTACTTGAGTCTAATCAAATTGCAGAGTTGGAAAGTGTGTGTCATCCCAAAATTCATATGTTGATATGCTGGCCCCTAGTACCTAAGAATGTAATTTTATTTGGAAATTGCGTTATTGCATCTTAACTCAACAGTTAAGATGAGATTATACTGGAGTAAGGTGATCCCTAATCAAATAGGACTGGTGTCCTTATGAAAAGAGAAAATGTGGACCCAAAGACACAAGGGAACAACAGGTGAAGATTGGAATTATGTTGCCACAAGTCAGGGAACTGCTAGAAACTTGAAGAGAGGCCTGGAGAGGGAATGTGGACCTGCTGACTCCTTGATCTTAGATTTCCAGCCTCCAGAACTAGAAGACAATAATTTTCTGTTTTTTAAGCCATTCGGTTTGTGGTACTTTGCTATGACAGCTCCAGGAAACTAATACAGAAGAAATCTTGGAAGCTATTTCATCTAACTTCCTATTTAAGGAAGATCTCTTTCCCAGTATGCAGCAGTCCCCAACCTTTTTGGCACCAGAGATCGGTGTTCCTATGATAATCTAATGCCTGATGATCTGAGGTGGAGCTGAGGCGTGATGCTAGCTAGCTCTGGGGAGCGGCTGCAAATACAGACAAGGCTTTGCTTGCTTGCCCGCTGCTCACCTTCTGCTGTGTGGTTCGGTCTCTAACAGGCCACAGACCGGTACTGGTCCTCAGGCCAAGGTTAGGGAACCCTGCCAGTATAGATAGATGTTTACTTCAGCCAGCTTCTGGAGGAAACTTCCAGGGATATGGTCATTGTTCTTGGGGCAAAGCATTCAATGATTTAATAACTCCAATTATTTCATTGCGTGGGCTATCATGCTTTTGTAATATAATTATTAGCAATATGAGCAAGCATTAAGCTTTGCTATTTTTTAATATAATGCTCTATTTCACATTCAGTAACAGTATGCTGCGTAGAAAAGTATGTTTGCATCTACAGCTTAGCGCATTACCAAGGCACTATGATTCACTCAGAGGCAGCAAAAGTACTAGGTACTTGGCTGGAAATAACCAGCCTCTGAGTTCGATCTTGTTGACATCAACTAAAAAGCAAGAGTACACTTCACACTCTCCTCTGTGGCTTACAGAGCCTTCTGCCCAACACAGTGCCCACCAAAAACAAATCAATGCTAACAGACTGGCCGACTTAGTCATAAGAAGCACAATTCATGAGCCAAGCACAGCATCTTCCTTTCTTGCTACAAAAGGGCAGAGAAGGAAACAGAGCTGTGAGTCATAGAGTAATACTGGTAATGGGAAAATCTCATCAGGAGCAGTCAAGGGGATGTGAAGAAACACCTTCTTTGATATGTTCCACTGCATTCTTTTTTCCAACCAGTCACATTTCAGAACTGATTGAGAGCTAGATTGCTGCCATCTCCCCTTCAGTCTTATTCAGTAACCATTTGTTGTATGCACACTGACCATTTGCTCAGGGAGAAATAATTAGAGTGATTGGACTAATTTATTCTTATGAACTAGCTTCAAGGAGGTGCCTGGGGGCTAAATGACTCATGGTCAGAGATCGAGGCTTTAGGAAGTTGTGGCAAACAGCTTTCATTTCCAGAATGTCTGGCTCTTGGTGTTAATGAGAAATTCTGTCCCTATTCAGTAGCTGGAGGCCCATCCTGCTAATTTCCAGTGATGAGATCAAGCCATCTCATTGCAGGAAACAGATTCTGTATTTTCACCCTTCGGGGCTATTAAACCTCTTTCTACTGGATGCACCTAGACTTCTTATTTCATTCACAACTTAACATTCACATTCAGTTGAATTTAACAAATGTTCACTGAATGGTGTCTACTCCCGGCAAGCCCCATGACAGGAGCTATAGTAGCTACGAAAATAAGACCCAAAGCCATGAAGCTTGGGGAGAAAGCAAGACAATTACTATCTTCACTTGCTGGCATCAGTTCACAGGCTGACATTTCTATTTCTTTTTCATGTGGGAATTAGACCTAAATTCATATTCTGGAACCAGTATTTACTTGCTATGGAACACTAGACAACATCCTAAGAGAGATTTCATAAAATTTGACAAATTGAATTGAGAAATTCATAGGAAAAGCAAAGAATTGGGACTGAGATGATTTTGAAGGTGATAACCAAGGTTAGGGGTCTTTCATTACAAGATATCAGATTAATAACTATGGAGAGCAATTGTGATTCAGCATTGCAATATCATAGCAGAATTGACCAAGTACAACAATGATGCCCAAGAAAAAGTCAGAAGCAAACTCACATCAATGTGTGTCTAAAGGTGGAGTCAAGAAAGTACAGTGACCACCAAACTGTAAAGTTGTCTTGAGACTGAAAAATGAAGCAGGCAAGTTCATTGAATGTAACAGCATTTATTGTAGGGTAATTTACTTACAGGGAAGATTGATCAGAGCAGATAAGATGACCCGGCAGTCTGCCTGGGTTATTCTTTACTACTAGACAATGATTACACCAAATGTTTAATAGTATGGCCAAAGTACTAATGATTGACAAGACAAGAAACATAGCATGTGATCCATGCCAGGAACTTCACCTCCTAGGGGTCTCGTGGTGCATAACTGCTTAGCACTGACATTAACACCAGTTTGATAGATATTTATCTTGGTTGTTATGCCTTTCTGGCCATTACTAATAGTAATATTTATAATTATATTGTGCAGGCTTACAGAACACAGCTAATCATTAACTACAAGGCTTGTGTATGCTAGCCAGAACTAGTTAGGTTAAAGTTAAGACAAGAATAGAGAAAGCGGGAGGCTTACAAAGATGGCATCAGTTTGTTCACATCAACCTCTACACAATGTGAAAACTTGATATAACAGAGGTGTATCAGGAGTCCACCAGGAAAGCATGAACTCTTCCAAAAATGGTGTTGCAAGAATTAATCCAATAAAAAAACTATTTTTATTCACCAAATAACTCCAGTTCTTTCCTCCATCTGGGCCCAGGATGGGGCTGCACTTCCCTGTCCTTTCTGATATTAGACATGGTCACATGACTTGCCTTGGTCACTGAAATGTGATCAAAAGACATGTGTCACCTCCAAGCATAGCCCTAAGAGCCAGTGTGTGACTTGCCACATTTCCCTCCCTGCTATAGAGACTTTGGATGTCCTAGTCTAGGTAAGCCTCCATCGACCTGGGTACCCCAGGAACTGTAATGAGCAGAGATCCTGCATACCCACAGTGCACAACAACATAAACGAGACATAAATTTGAGGTTAAACCTTGGAGGTTTAGGGTTGTTTGTTTCTTCAACATAACCTAGACCCTCTTAATTAATACAGAAATAAATTCAAAAATTAAACTCCATGTGATTAAAGACCTAAATGTGAAAATTTTAAAACTGTTAGAAAAAGATACAGATAAAGATCTTTAGAACCTTCGAGTGTGGAAGAACTTCTTTTATGTTTTTTAAAATTTTAAATCATAAAGGAAAAGATCAATGTATTTGACTGCATCCAGTTTAAAATCTTCTTTTCACTAATAAACACATACATTAAACAAATAAGCCACAAACTGGAAAAGATACTTGTAGTGTTTATAACTGACAAAGGATTAGCGTAGAACACACATAAAAATACCTTAAAGATCAATAAAGAAAAGACAAATAAGCCTAAAGAAAAATATGAAAAGACATTAAAAACTACTGAAATCATTTAATGATTGGGGAAATGAACATTAAAACAATTTAAAGCATTTCATACTGATCAGTTTGATAAAAATTTAAAGTTTGATAATACCTAGTATTATCAAGGACATTAAAAAACTACATTAAAGAGCAATTTGGCCAAATCTAGTAAAGTTGAGAACATGCATACCTTTCAATCCAATAATCATTCTTCTTTTTACTGTATTTCCTACAGGAACTCCTGCACATTTGCACAAGGAAATATGTAATCATACACATTCTTTGTTTTTAATGGAAAACAATTAGAAACAATTCAAATATCCATCACCAGCAGAATAGATTAGAAATAACAACTTGTGTCAACATGGATAAATCTCAAAAACATAACATTAAAAAACAACAAAAACAATCAAGTTGCAAAAAGTTGTGTGATATATGTTCCATTTACACAAAGTTTGAAAACATGTACACTTTTATAGAAACATACATATATAGTACAGTCATGTGTCACTTAATGATGGGGATACGTTCTGAGAAATGCGTAGTTAGGCAATTTCATCATTCTGCAAACGTCATAGAGTGCACGTACACAAACCTCAACAGTATAGCGCTACACACTTAGGCTGTATGATATAGACTATTGCTCCTAGGCTACAAACTTGTGCAGCATGTTACTGTACTGATTACTGTAGGCAACTGTAACACAACAGTAAATATTTGTGTACCTAAACATAGAAAAGGTACAGTAAAAATGCGGTATAAAAGATAAAAAATGGTATACCGATATAGGGCACTTACCATGAATGGTGCTTGCAGAGCTGGAAGTTGCTCTAGGTGAGTCAGTGAGTGATGGGGGAATGTGAAGGTGAGGACATTACTGTATACTGTTGTAGACTTTATAAACACTGTACATCAGCATCACCACAAACATATGAGTAATGTGCTGTGCTATGACATTACAGCTACAATGCCACCAGGCGATAGGAATTCTTCAGCTCCATGATAATCTTATGTGATCTCCGTCATATATATGGTGTGTCATTGACTAAAAAGTCATAAATTATTCAGCGCATGACTGTACATAGTAAGAGTATGAAAGCATGCATAGAAATGACAAACTCAATTGGAGACAGAGGATAATAGGGATAGGAACATAGGAGGTTTCTTATGCATATGTGTCATTTCAATTATTGAGAAAAACTGAAACTAATATAGCACAACTTTAAATTGGCTTTAGATTGGATATAGATGGGAGGTGGGTTCATAGGGCTCATTATGCTGTTCTCTGTACTTTTCCATTGATGAGATATTTCTTTTTCTCATTTATGACTTCCCAATGCCTCAAATTGAGCAAATGGCAAGATTAATTCTCCACCCCACATTTATGCTAATAAATTTAAAATTAATACACTCTAACATTTCTATACCTCATTTGCAAAAGCCAGCATCTTAAAGATATTCATTCTCAAATTTGACTATAGTGGGTTCCCTGGGTCCCAATCCCAGAGATTCTCATTAAATTGATCTGGGATGCAGCTTGAGTGGTAAATGTGTTTAAAGCTTCCAGGTGATTCCAATGTGCAGCCATGGTGGACAACCACTGTTCTAGGAGAAATGTAGGAAAAAAAACCTCAGGTTTGAGAATCTGCCAGCTGTGAGAAAAAAAAAAACCTCAGTTCTGTCACTGCTTTGTAAACTTGGGCAATTGTACTTTCAATTTCTCCCTTGGTACAATTAGGATAATAATACCTATTTTGTTGGATTGCTAAAAGAATTAAACAAGGATGATGTGTTTAAATTACCCAGTACAGTGTCTTATTTTGTGGAAGTGAAAATTAGTTACTGTCTTGGATGATCTTATAAGAAATGATCATCAAGCTGATTGTTCAGATCCGAGGAGTGGGCTGAGCATCTTAACAGCATCCCCACCTTGTGCCCCCGTCTTCCTTCTCTGTTCTCCTCCATCCCACTGACTATTCTGTAAAACAGCTTCTAATCCTGTTGTTCTCTCAGCCTATCTTCTTTAAATGCATGTTTGGAATTTTGAAAAGCCACAGTTGCATGTTTATACCCAAAATATAGCCTTTCAGCCGACAACTTAGTCTGTTGGATTCTCAATATTTTTTCTTAACTGATATCATTATCTCAATGTGTCAAATAGCACCATCAAAATGATGGATAGAAAATGCTTTTTTTTTAAAGTTTTTGACAATAGAGGGAAAGATGTCATATTACAAAGCCACAGTTTTTTAAACTACCTTGCTCATGAATGAGATTTCTCTTGATTTCAGAATACGACTGTATTTTCAAAATCCATTACTCATTATGCATATCACATATTACAAAAACCATTTTATATATTCATCATTTTCAAAACCTCTTATTTTCTCAAATCCTTCTTTCATGTTTGTGAGAAGAGAGGAGATGCGGAGTCTAGATATCCAAGAGATAAAGAACTGTAAGTATGTAGTCTATCAGATGATTTTGCTGATCAGACCACACTCTGTTCCTCAAGGAAATGTTTAGTGTGTCCACCATATATTAGATGTGTGAAAGATAAAGCAATGCATAAGACATAGCCTCTATTCACATGACACTTGTAAGACATATTTTCTTAAAAAAACAGTGTTGAAAACACTTAAAATAACTTATAATATAAGACAATAAACAATTTAAAGCTAATTACATATAAAAACAGGACCTGTGAGAGTTCTGTGAAAAGAAAAACCGTACCACATGGTGTGGTGAGATCATTGAGGAAGGGAACCGCATCTGACCCAGACGTTAAAGAATGAATGACTGGCAGACCCTGAAGTTGGTCTCCAAAGTCATTATCCCCTTCTTCATTGCTTCCAGATCCCTGATTTTGTTTGGATGGCAATGTGCCCATTTCTGGCTAATAAATCATGCTCTATAACAATCCTATTGTCTTTGTAATTAATGGATCTAGGGGTACTTCAGGGTCTAGTTTCGCCCACTCAAATTCTGAGAAATATTTTCTTGCCTTTTGTCCCACTCGCTTTCTTTCTGCTTGGATTTCTGACCTAGGAAGATAAGATTCTAAAAGCTTAATCAGTTCGCTAGTGAACATTATGTATAGAGACATCACCAAGACAATGAAAATAGCAGAATACAAGGATAAACAAGTCTAGGTCATTGATGTCATTGCAGAACCTTTCGTTAGTCCTGGGACTGCTCACCCCCAAATTTTCTGGTATGTGAAATAACCATGCCCTTATTATTTAAAATACTTTAGTTGACAATTCCATTGCTGATACAGGCGAATCAGGGATTCCAACTAGGACAGCAAGACCTATCAGCATGTTTGGGGAATGAGGGATAGACAAATTTGACTGGGCTGAACTGGAGGGCTTGATAAAGGGAATGAACATTGAAGTTTAATGAGAAAAGGCATGAGATGTACAAACAGAAGGAAGTGGGATCTAATCCTGGCCTAGTCATTTATTATCTTTATGACCACGGCAAGTTATTTCACTTTTCTGTATCTAGTGTTCACATCTGTAAAATGAAAATATTTATATATAATTCGCAGTGTTATTGTATTAAAAATTTGTAAGTAGTAGGCGCTCAATAGGTAATAGCATCATTGTCGTTTGAAAAGAAGACTAAAAAGTTAGGTTGGAGCCAAAATGTGGAGACCTTTGACTACCCGGCTAAAGAATTTGAATTCAATTTTATTAATAACAGATAGTCCTTCAAGTTTGTACTTTGCAACTATCAATTTTATATATACATATATTTAGTTGTTAATGTTAGCCAGATTAACCTATACCCTCACACTAAAGCTCTATTTACCTCAGTTCTTATTATGCAGTTCAAAATGTCCAGCTTTCAGCAGAACTGCCAAAACTCACATGAGGAGAAATAGATAATCTGAATAACCCTATTAAAGAAATTAAATTAATAATAAATAAGCTTCCAAAAAATAAAGCGCAATTTCAGATTGTTTTCTGGTTAATTTTCCCAAACATTAAAAAAAAAAAATTATACTACTTCTTTACAGTCCTGTCCAGAAAATAGAAGCAAAGGGAATACTTTCTTACTCATTCAATGAGGCCAGCATTAATCTAATATGGAAACCAGATAAAGACAATACAAGAAAGAAAAACTACAGACCAGTCTCTTTCATAAAACATAGAAGCAACCAAAAACCCTCGATGAAATATTTGCAGGTCAAATCCAAAAATTATACATCCAGATCAACTGGATGTATTCTAAGTATACCAGGATAGTTCAATATTTGAAAAATCAATCAGTGTAATCTACCATATAAATAACTGAAGAAGAAAAATCATATAATCATAATAATTGATTCGGAAAAAGCATTTCACAAAACCCAACATCCATTCATGATAAAAACTTTCAGCAAACTAAGGGAGAGGAAAATTACCTCAACTGGTGAAGAACACCTATAAAATGCTATGTAGCATCATACTTAATACTGAAAAACTGACTTCTTTCTCCCAGAAATGAAAAACCGCAAATATAGTCAATAGATATTTGACCAATGAGCAAAGGCACTTCAGTGGGGAAAGGATAATAGTCAGCAAATGCTTCTGGAGTAATTGGATGTCCATATACAAAAAAAAAACAAAAACCTATATACAGATTTTAAACTTTTCACAAAAAAAATTGACTTAAAACGGATCATAGACCTAAACACTAAATTATAAAACTTCTAGAAGAAAACAATGAAGAAAATCTAGGTGATCTTGGGTTTGGTGATGAATTTTGATATACAACTTCAAAATCACAACCCGTGAGAGGAAAAAAAATGATAAATTGAACTTCA
>NW_006434369.1:7779476-7788425 GCF_000325575.1 Pteropus alecto
ATAACAGTTTTTATCAGTTAATGCTTTAAAAAACTTGTTGAATAGTGATTGAGTTATCAAAGTTCTAGCATGAATTAGTGACTAGAAAAGGGACATATTTTAATTTCTGTTCGACATATATTGACAAGAACATTAAAAAGTTAAGAGACTGGCCATGCTTTTTTAGATACAACATCAAAGATATACTCTATGAAAGAAATAATTGATAAGCTGGACTTCATAAAATTAAAAACTTCTGCTCTGAAAAAGAAACCATTAAGAAAATGAAAAGATGAGTTACAATCTGGGAGAATATATTAGCAAAGCATGTCTGATAAAGTGCATGTATCTAAAATATACAAAGAGAACTTAAAACTCAACAATAAGAAAAAAATCTAATTTTAAAATAGGCAAAAGATATGAACAGACACCTCATCAAAGGACATATATAAATGCAAGTAAGCATATGAAAAGATGTCCAACATCATTTGTCATTAGAGAATTACAACTTAAAACAATGAGATACCACTACCCTCCTATTAGAATGGCCAAAATCCAAAAAACTAATAAAGCCATAAAGCCAATTGCTAGTGAGGATGCAGAAAATAGAAGCATTGCTGGTGGGAATGGAAAAGATACAGCCACTTTGGATGATAGTTTGGCAGTTTCTTATAAAGTCAACAGTAATCTTACCATAAGATCCAGCGATCATACTCCTAGATACTTACCCAATTGATTTGAAAACTCATGTCTACACAAAAACTTGCATGTGAACTCCTTATGCAACTTTTTTCATAATCACTAACATTTGGAGGCAACCAAGATGTCCCTCAATAGGTGAATAAATAAACAAAATGTGCTGCATTCATGCAATGGTACACTCACTATTCTACAAGAAGAAATGAGCTATCAAGAATGGATGAATTTTAAATGAATATTACTGAGTGAAAGAAACCAGTCTGAAAAGAGTATATACTGTATGATTGCAATTATATGACAATCTGGAAAAGGCAAAATTACAGAGATGGTAAAAAAGATCAGTGGTTACCAGATGTGTGAAGGGAGGAGGGAGGATGGAATAGGTAAAGCAATGGGGACATTTTAGGGTGGTAAAACTATTCCGTATGACACTATAATGGTGGATACATGAGATTAGGTATTTATCAAAACTCAGAGAACTTTACAGCACAAAGAGTGAACCTTACTGTATGCATATCAAAAAATCATTTAAGGTATTGTGGGATCCCAGGATGGAATGCAGAATGTGAGTAAATAATATAATTGTACTATAAACGTCTGAAACAACCTCACTAAAGAAGACGGGGGAAAGATGATTTATGTAAGTAATTTAGGAAATATATAAGTTATCGAATAAATAAATAAATGAGGGAGAAGAGACAAACCTTCCACATAAAAATCTTCCAAATAATTGAGGTAGATATCTACCTTCAAAGAGATAGAACATAATGCCCCACTCCTTAACTGCGAGCTGTGCATAGTGTCTTCTTTCCAAAGAGGGCAATATGGAAAGGAGGGGAAGGGTAACTTTATGGTGGAGAAATCTGACAAACACCACCTCAGCCAATATCAACCATGATAAGTCATGTTGACAGTATGTACAATGCAATGTGATGAAAATGGAGCTTTTTGTCTGTGGTCTTCCTTTCCAAAACCTATAACTCCAGTCTGATCATGAGAAAAGCATCAAACAAATCCCAGTTGAGGGACATTGTATAATTACCTCAAAACTCTTAAAATCATCAAATTCTCCTTAAAATGACTTTCAAGTCTCCTTAAAACTGTCAGGATCATCAAAAACAAGAATGGTCTGGAGACATGACAACTAAATAAATGTATCCTGGATGGGACCCTAGGACAGAAAAAAAAATGAGGGCAAAACTAAGGAAACTCAAATAAAGTATGAACTTTAGTTAATAACAATATATCAATATTGGTTCATTAATTATAACAAGTGTACCATATTAATATTAGATAGTAATAAGAGGAGAAACTGGGTGTGGGGTATATGTGAACTCTCTCTACTAGTGTCTAAATTTTTCTGTAAATCTAAAGCTTTTCTAAAATGAAAAGTTGACAAAATATTTATTTAATGCTGCTGGGAAGCATGGCATTAAGCTGTTCTCAGAGTCTCCATCCCAAATCAACAAAAAGCTGGAATCTAAAGACCAGAGTTTAGGGAAAGGGAGAGGCAGCCAGTCATGAAGAAATAAGCCTGAGGGCTGAAAAATATTATTTAAGTTATAGACACAATCAGTGGAAATATCACAGATAGCAAAACTAACAAAACTGGAGAGAAGAATAAGAGAAGGTTATGTGAATTAAATACTTCCTTTCTTAGAGAGTGGAATCCAGAGTACCATGTTAGGAGATATATTTTAAAATTTTTTAATAATTAAAAGGGACTACTTCTAGGGAGTACAGCTGGGTTTGGGAAAACTCTTATTTTCACCTTGTAGCATCCTGAATTTAGCTGCTAAATGATGATAATAGGGTTGCTGTGATGATGGGCTGAGATAATGCACTTATTTAAGGCAGTTTACCCAGAGTGTGGCACTTGGTAAGTGCTCAGTAAATCCCAGATGAGATTGTCACTGCAGGGCTTCCATTAATGTATGCTACAGGAAGAGGAAACTGGGCTCAGATTCCTTTCGGAGTCTTCATTCATAAGCAAAATGTAACTTTAAAAGTGCAGGAAATGACTTTATTGCTCAACAGAGTATATCACTTTAGTTTTAGTACTGCTTAATGTATAGTATGTTATAATTTTGCAAGCCGATGTTAAACAGTAATTGCCTGATGTACCAATGTCAAGTACTTTTACAGACAACAGCTCCAGCCTCACATTTACCTGCATAATTGAAAACAAATGATGCCTGATAAATGCTTAATTATTTCTGAATTTCATATTAAAATAATGTCGTCATTATTTTAATAGATTTTGATGAATAACAGCCATAGTAAACATTTTCCAAGACTAATACTGGCTTTGATGATCTGAGATTTTCAGTTTATGAGATCATTAATCATTGCAAGTGTTATGCCTCTGTGCTAGAGAGTTCTTTTATACCCTTAGGGCTATGGTATGTTTATTAAACTTAAGTTAAAAAAGAAAATGATTTCTGCTCATGGCTATTCAAATTCTATTAAAAATAATTTCTAAACCAGCCATCATTTTTCCATCTCTTCATTAAATACAGGAAAATCGACCAGGCTGCTCTGCACATTTTTCACAGCCTGATGTAGCGAGATGGTACTAAATCTACTGATGAAGACTCTTTCTCTTGGGTGAGATTGCTACTGAGGATGGGTGTCTCTCTTGCGATTCTGAACTCCAAGCGAGCTCATCCATTTTTCAGGTAGAATCAGTACATAACACTGAATGTACTTTTTGTAAAATTTTAACTTTCATTGTGTTGTATATATACCTCAGCCACATTATAAGAAAAAATTCTAAAATTTCTGGAACTTGTAGGAGCTCATTCAGAATCACCATGACTAATAACTATTGCGAACATACATTTTACCAAAAGCTGTCCCTAAGTCTGCAATCAGAGCAAGTGGCAGAGGCAGAGACAAGAGGAAGGAATGTCAAAACAAAGTAGGCTAATTCATACACCTGAACCTTGTGAAAGCTCAAGAATTAGAGGTAGGACGAGCTACCTTTGAAGATGCAAGTATGGAGTGGTTGAAAGTTGGCACAGAAGAAATTAGCCTCCCAGATCCTCTTGCCTCCTGCCCTGCTGAATACCAAAAGCTTTCTTTCTTTGCATCAGAGAAGGCCTGTCCCAGAGACACCAGGAGCACCTGAGAGTGGAGGCGGGGAATCCTCCTGAAGACAGAGGTATTAAGTGACAGGCTCTATATTGAAAAGGGAGTCAACTATCTCCTTCCCCTTGCTCAGCTTCCAAAACATTGGCTGACAGCCTCGATTTCCTCTGTGGAGAAACTGATTAACTTAAAAGAAAGACCTAGATAGAGTGAGAATAGAGTGCATGCCATTAAAAGAGGAGAGCTGTCCCCAAAGGCACTTCCGTTGATAAGTCCCAGCCATGCAGTTTCCAACCCGCTTGCTTAGCTCCTCACTGAACTGAAAGGACAGCTAAGAATCAAATAATTGAGAGATGGTTCTCCATGAAATATAAAAACCAAAATAAACAGACAAAATTAACTCGGAGGAAACAGACAATGCAGGGAGCAAAAGAACACGTAAAAATTCTAGAATTAATATTATATTCTCATTAAAGTAAGAGAAGATACCATGTTTATGAAATGAAAAGATAATACCATTTAAAGGAAGAAGAGAAACATTTAAAGAACAAGAAAGCACTCTAAGAAATGAAAATCATGACAAACATAATAAAAGAGAAGGATTAATAGATAAAATTGATAGATAAAATAGATAAAATTAATAGAGAAGGATTAATAGATAAAATTAATAATTAAAATAGATAAAAACTCGGGAATTAGATCGAAAACAAGAAATGATACATAGGAGAGAACAAATAAGAAAATCAAACACTCAATCAAGAAGCTTCAAAAACTGACCAACAGGATTTCTGGAAACTAGAAGAGAGAAAAGGAAGGAAAAGATATTTTGAACAGCTCCTCCCCAAAAAAAAGAGAAGGAAAAAAAAAGACAAAAGACAAAAGCATTTCTAGAAATGAGGCACATGAGGCACACTCTATGGAGAGTGCCTACTGAACACCTAGTACAGTAAATGGAAAAAAGTCATGTAACGGTTTTCCACTATGATATTTCAATATAGCATGAACAAAATTAAGACTCTAATGGTTTCCAAAAAAAAAAAAAAAAAAAAGATCACATACAAACTGGGGGGTTGCAAGGCAAATAAGCAATGAGAGAGAATAATTTCTAACTAAATTGTTGATTTAGCCTTAGGCTAGAATAAAGACATTTTCAGACATATAAGGTCTTAAAATTTTTACCTATATGCCTTTTTTTTTTTTTTCCGGCAAACTGCTAGAGAATGTGCTTCATCAAAAAACTATAAACCAGGAAAAAGATGGTATGCGATTCAAGAATAGAGAATTCCCAAGGTGAAAAGATGTCCGTGGATGACAGCTGTGCAGAACTTGACTAATCTAGATAAGATTAGGACAATGAGGGGCTTCAGGATAGTAAACTGGCAGATTGTCTACCATGTTTGACAGCAATGAAAGGTTTCTGACTAGTCAGAGACTCTGGGTGATTCAGTTATAAGTACATGAAATCTAAGAAAACTTTTAAATGAGGAAATTCCAGGGAAAATTAAAAATCGTAGAAAAAGAAAATGATGGTGGTTACAGGGCTGAGAGTGAAAGAAATAGGGAGTTGTTGTTCAGTGGCTATACAATTTCAGTTATACAAGATAAATAAGTTCTAGAGATCTGCTCTGCACCAAAGTGCCATAGTTAGCAATTCAATATTATACACTTAATTATTTGTTAAGAGGGCAGAACTCATGTTAAGTGCTCTTACCACACACAAAAAAGAACGGGGGACAGAAGGAAACTTTGGGAGGTGATGGATATGTTTATTACCTTGATTGCAGTTATGGTTTCACAGGTATATACATATATCCAAATTCAGCAAATTGTATACATTAAATATGTCCAGTTTGTATATCAATTATACCTCAATAAGGCCATTTAAAAAAAAAGAAAGAAAATGTATTAACAATACGTTAAAACCTCAGCTGTGAACAATATGATATAGTTATAATAATCTAAGCACTAAATAGTGATTTTATCAAAACCTATGATAACTATATTGGGAAGATGTAGAGAATAGAAGTATGGGTATGTATGTGTGTGTGTGTATGTGCGGTGGAGGGCAGGTAGTAAGAAATGAAATTCTTATTTTCCACAACCTAAAATCAATAGCAGATGAATAAAACTGAAAAAAATTAAGAAATGGTCATATGAGTATTGTTTTCAGAAATATGGAAGAGAAAAAAAGATTTTAGAGTGTAAATTACTTGCCCTTAGAGGCACCTGTCAGGATCACCTGTTTCTCATTAAGTGCCCTTCTACATTTAGCTTTTAACACCACAAACATGTATAACTTTGATAAAACTAGAATTTACTTTTTAAAAAAGTTATCAGTACTTTTGAAAAAGCGGTTTCCCTCATAGTTGTAGTAAAAGCCAAATGTGATTGACTCAAGTGTATGAATGGGTGGTGAGAATGTGGGGTTAGGAGAACCCAATCACTGGAATGGAGGTCCAGGCACTAAAAGACCCAGAGCATTAGAGCAGCATCTTCCTGGATGTGAGAATGATTCCAGATACTGAGATCAGAATGGCACAGAGGATCCCTACTCACCATGCAGGACTATTGCCTCAAAAACTATTGCAACTGTCCAGGAAAGTCTAAATTGGGGTAGTGCCTCTTGACAAAGATTCTCCATAGCCTAACTTTCATTGGGCTACTCTGAGCCCTCTGCTCAACTCTGCCCAAACTCGAGCGTCCCTCTCTGTCCTTGTAGAGTCCATTTTGAGTAAGAATCCTGCTAAATTAGTTTAGCGAAAATCTCTACCCTTGGTATCTGACCACCCTTGATATCTTACCACCCTGGCCTGCCTTCGGCAAGATTTTTGTGAGACTAACAAGAATCTTCCTTACCACTGATGTTCCTCCTTAGTAATTTTCTAGCCTCTGACCCCCATGTGCTCCTTCACTGTATATCCTCATTTGTCCTAGTTGGAGACAGAGTTGAGTCCGATCTCTCTCTCCCACTGCAAGACCCCATTACAGTGATCCCTTCACCCATTGCAACGGCTCCCCTTGAATAAAGTCTGCTTTACCATTCTTTAACAAATGTCATGGATTTTTTCCTTTAACAGTTAAATAATATATTTTTCTTTAAAAAGATGGAGGGAAAGATAGATGTGAGAGTCTCTGAATTCTGATAATTCGTCATATATGTACTAACCTCTCACCTCAAAACCCTCTTCCTTTTCCTAATGACAACTGTTTGCTTGTGTGTGGTAAAGCTCTTAGTGTTTATTTTATGGATATGTTTTCAGTACTTGAATGCTTTGATCTTGCTTCTCCAGAATAAATTAGGATGTTGAATAATCCTATGTTTATTTCAGGTCTTCATTACATATTTTTGTAGCTAGGCATAATTTCTAGGAACAAAATAACCTCTGTCTAGCTGCATTTTTTTTTTTTTTTTTTTTTTGCCTATAATCTGATAAAATAAGTTGACTGATATTAAGCAGCAGGGAAGTGTAGGGTGAAAAAGAGACTTGGACTTCAGAGACTTTCATTAGAACTTGGTTCTGGCACTTACTCTGTGAGCCATTTCTTGGAGTGTCAGTTTTACTGTCCGTTAAATAAGGCAGTTGGACTGTGACCTGTAAAATCTTTCCAACCCTAACAGTTGATGATCAAAACTTTAAATCTGGTATACATTTTTCAAAACTTGGAATATTGGGTTCCATTGTTTGTAAATTAACTATGGAAGTTTCATAGGCTCAAAATCAGTAGGTAATTTATTCTGCTTGGAAACTCCTTCTGCATATAGATATTCTGTCATATGTAATGTGAAGACTGGTGCCAATGCAAGGGTTAGGAGTCAAGTCTGTCATTCCATAAAACTTTGACAAGAATGTAAAATTTTTAAATTGGAAACCTGTTCCTTCCTTCCTTTGCATTTTGACATTCTTCTTGGACCTACTGCCTAATTGAACCTACTACTTTATTCTCCACTGTCTTTTGAAATCATGTACTGGTTCAGTGATTTACATCTGTAGTCAGAATCTATATTATGACTGTTCTGTCAATTCTCTAGTGAAAAATTTCACAAAATGGTTTCCATAGGACACAAATTCCACAACCTATTAGCAGTTGTTTTGAAAAAAAATTTCATGGTTACAAAAGTTTGAGAAAATATTAGATTAAACCACTAAAAGGATTTCTTTAAATGTCTGCACACCTTCCTATGCTAATGCTTAATGGTAATCTCTAAGAGGAAGATACAGTATGCACAGCTTCTTAAATGTACACAGGCAGAAAGTCTTCTCTTCTTGGGCCATCTACTTGGACATGTTCTACATCATTTATTTTGAAACAATTTCTTTAATAAGATACTGTTTTTAAATGCCATGATTGTCTGTATATTTTTTAATGAAACGTGATATTTATGAATATCATGTCAGAGAGTCAAAGAATATTTTTATATTATGCATAATAGGTAGTCAATAATATGAGTTAAAGTAATGATTTTGAAGTGTTTTATCGAAAAAATCTGACAAGGTTGCATTTGGAATATAAAACTATAAGTAAGGAAGAGGATTATGTAATCAACAGTGCAATCTTCCTCCCCAGTTCCAGAACAGAATTTAGTATGTGATCTCCTAGTGCTACTTTATTCCATCCTCCACTCTTGCAGCAGAAAAATGCCACAAAATTGTGCTCCCTTTCAATTGGTGATCAGAGTTAGTCAAATTATGGTCTGGAAATAATTTTATAATTTTTAAAATTCTAACCAAAAATAAAATTTGTAATGACAATAAATTTAACTATAGAAATACATAGTTCTAGCTGAAATATCTTGAAAAATCACCTCGAATAGAAGCAGTGTCAACAAGCAATTTATCACATGACTAGGAAGGATCTCTATTGTTTAGTAATGGTGAATCCTGTAAAAGAGGAATAATTACTTCTAAGGACAAGCAGCTAACTCTCTTATTCTATGAGAAGTCATAAATGTAGTTGTTAAGAGGTCACACGAATATTTTTAAATGTATAATTACCAATTGGCAGAAAACTAATGTTGTTCTCTTTCAAAAATCTGTTTCATAAAATGTGAAGACTTGAGGTGTGTGTGAATGTGTACACAAGCACATGCATGAAGAGGTATGGAGGAGGGTGGCAGTGAGAAACAGTAGGTTCTTCTATAAATGACATTAAAGAAATCAGAGAAAATGGGGGGAAAAAGAA
>NW_006434369.1:7788489-7814447 GCF_000325575.1 Pteropus alecto
CAAAAGCAGATGTTCATTTATTGACTAATGATGTCATTTAGCATTAAAAATAATATTTCATAGCTAGTGTTTTTATTCATTTAAAATTCCGTGTTAGAAGATAAGCTTTCTTATCTATAGGTACAAACAATAAAAAGCTTAATTTATTCTAAACTATTGAGAAGAAATTTGAAACATTGAGCTAGCTCTTAGAATTATCTGACAGCCTCATATACATTTATTGAGACCATTCATGACTGGCTCAACCAAATTAGAATTGTATTGGCAAGAATTAGAGGGAGACGTTAAGCTTAGAATTAGACACATAACGTTTTACTTAAGAATAATGCTTATTAATCACTTCAAATATTATCTAAAGACTATAGATTGTATTACATGAGCTGATAGAAACTCTGTATATATTCCATTTACCACTCAAGGCATTGAAAAATCTAAAAATGGGAGTGTATTTAGAGAAAGCTCTAGAATAGTATGAAGACTGAGAACATACAATGAACTGTATGGAGGAACACACACCCTGGAAGAGATTTTAAGAAGGGAGGGAATGGTCAGACAATAAACAAGAAACCATTCTGGCCAAACAGAATCACTCTGAAGAATAAACTGAGGAGTGAACTAATTACTAGAATAAGAAGAAAATGGAGCTGTCTGAAGTGAAGAGCTCAAGAAGATCTAATAAAGATTGAGGCAAAAGAATATGAAGTCTTAAGGGAAATGACAAATAGCCGTAACATGATTTGGAAGATAATCAGAGAGCTTGTTAAACAACTTAAGCAAGAGAGTAATAATGTGTTCAGGTGAGTGGTTAAGAAATCCAACTGGTATTTTGAAAGTATGAGGCTAAAGTCAAGTGCATTATTTACGGGTTTAAAATACCATGATTTCACAAAAGATTTAGATTTCTTTCTTCTCTGAGATTCTAGAAAGCACCTCAGGAGATAAAAGTTTGTTTGCCACTTCATTTTATTCTTGCAATAAAAGATGAATTCCAACCTTAAGATTTACTGAAGCTTTAGACAGGTGTAGGCTCCTATGATTCTACCTCCTTCACAGCATACCTGCTGAGACACAACTGGAACACTCTCTCTTGGAAACCTTCAGTGAAAGGGAAGTTAGTCTCACAGAATAATGCATTCCAAATCTTTGGAAAATGAAATAAATTGATTCAGGCAAGGATCATCACTGGATGCTAAGACCATGACGTAGAAATTGTTAGGGAAGATGATATTTGCATGATGCCAAAGTATCGCCCCACAGATTACTTGCTAATTGTACAGAGGAAATAGAGAAACCTGGAGGTCACCATCCTGAATGATGAGACAGTGATGGGGCAACCTTTCATTCATGTCTCCTGATGTGATGCAATACTAAGTACTTTGCATCATCTAAGAAAATTTCTTGCCCAAAATCTGAACCCAATCACACGTCTAGACCTACCTTTCAGTTTATGGAAAATACAAGTGATAGAAGTTAAACACCACCATGAAGAAACAGTCAGGCGAATCCAGAATGTGGGATATTGTACAAGATAACTGGTCTGCTTTCTTTAAGAAGTCAATGTCATGGGAAAAACCAGGTGTAGTACCTGTTCCAGAATAAAAGAAAATAAAACACATAACAACCATGTACAATGCATGAAGCTTGACTAGATCCTGGTTTGCGTTTTAAACTATAAAAGATATTTTGAGAACAAGTACAAAAATTTGAGTAGATTGCACATTAAATGATATTAGGAAAATAATTTTAATTGTCCTAGATATATAATATTTTAGTCAAATTAGAGAATGCCTTATTTTTAGGGAAGATAAAAAAATATATAGTACAGAGTTAAATGCTGACTCTAAGTGGTAACTGTACCAGTAAGAATTATATGGTTCTCTCAACTTCTCTATATATTTGAAAATCATAAAAACATCTTGAAAAATCTTTAAGTAAACTAATCTGAAATCTGCTTCCACTTATGTTCATCTAATCATCCTACTTCCACCTCCTTTCTCTTAGCTCCAGTGACCACATATTCTCCAGCTTCCATTCCTCACTTTCCACTCGCTCTGGCTGATCCAGTGCAATCCCTTTGCCAGCTTCTCTACTGGTCAAACTGGTTACGGACTCAGAGAGCTTAGCCTTGGCACTCTGCTCTCTCTTACTCTTCATTTCTCAACTCCCGATGCTACAGTGGCTATTAAAACATCAGAGATTCCCAAATGTATGTCTTCAGATCAGACCATTTATTCGAGGTAAATGGGTCTGAACATAAAAACTTTCTTACCTAAAGCATTGCTCTTCATGGGCAAACCAAGATCTAAAACGACCTGCTAAATCAGAACTTATTCTTTTCTCTGATGAAATCCTAACCATCTCAATTAAAGGAGAAATGTTAATATGTTGCAAATCTAATAAACTCATGATTCATGAAAATGCTTATAGAATAAGTGCTCCAGGTAATTATATGTTTTAATTAAATCAAATTTCAATCACTTAAAATATATTAGTATAGATCCCTACTTAGTATATATAATACTCAGGTTATCATTTAATTTTTTATTTTTGTGTTCCTAAATTTAAAGCACCTTTTATGTCAAAACCATAAACATCTGTACACGGAGTATACTTAGCTTTAGACTATACCAAGATTTAAATGGTATATAAGCAGTTAAGCTGAATTTGTATTGCTTCAGAACTCACTTGGAATTTACTCAGATTTCAAGGTTTTGTTATTCGCATTCTTTTTTTAAAATCTCTTTTACACAAAAGTAAACTTATAAAGGGAGACTCAATAGTAAGCCTACAGTTTCTCACAGAGGAGTAAAAATTCAGGAAGGGTTTGAGGCAAAGAGAAGTAAACATTTAACAAAGGGGCAGAGATGTGGAAAACTAAGACCGAAGCTTCAAGAGCAATTGGTTAAACTTTTTCAGGGATCTTACCATTAAGGCTTTGAGGAAAGCTCTAGAATAGCATGTAGTGTTTCTGTGGTGTTATCAAAAGAATCAAGGCAAGTATTTGTTTTCTCTACCAAGAAGAGCATGCAAATAGAACAAGTCTCAAAAAAATTCAGAAATGTGCAGAATCATAGTTTACCTCCATTGCACTGTCTCATGTTAACTCACTTCCACTTCTTCTGTACCCCGGCAGTCACAAAGCTTATATTTATAACTGCTAAGTCAGTTATAAATTGCCTATCAATACAGGGTCCCTTTGGCTTCCATGTCCACCTGGTTGACATATTAGGATATTTCTTCAAACTCAGGGTGTCTTTGAGGCCTAGTATCTGTTTATAACCATGCAAATGCTCATTACTCAAGGGTCTCTCAGCACATAAGCACGAGTTCACACTGATGTTATGATTTAGCACAGGTGTTTTCCTTAATCTGATTCTTTGCTCTTTAATGTAAAGATTTTGGAAGTGAATGAAACCATAACTCTTGATTAGCATATGGAACCAATTCACTAATTATCATAAACATTTAATTGCTACATATTCCTAAATTATTTCTATTTTACCTAACAATAGTCACATTTAGATATTGGGTAATTTTTTAAATTTGCCCAGCCCACATGAGGTTAGTGATTCCCCAACCAAATGGATTCTATTTTGTTGAGCACCTACGCAAAATCTGACAAACAAATCAAATAAATTAAAACTGAAAATGCATTAAAAGATAAATATTTTTGTTTTACCTTCCCTAATTCTCCCCTGCTTAAAAAAAAAAAAGTATGAAGGCTTTTTAGAAGTGTGATGGGTTAGATCCGCTTTGTCAGAAGGTTCTAAAGTCTTCACTCATATGATAAAGGCATTAGCTGAATCAAGGCTTTCTGGAAGTTCATGTTTGCAGTTTTCTAACATAAAACAGAGGTCCAAAATAATCATTAAATCTCAATGGTGAGTCAGAGAAATAAAACTCTGGTTCGGAAATAATAACGTTTTAATGGACAAACAAAACACCACACTGAATAAATATTGAAGCATTGTCCTTTTTCCACACAACAGTATGAAGAGTTTTTTGTTGTCATACATTTAAACTCTTTACAACCAAATGAGCCTATTGGCAACTTAAAAAAAAAAAAAAAAGATTATCACAATACACAGAGAATTACAAGTTTAAAACTGCAGACATTATACAAATAAGCAAAATGCATAGTAACCATGTCCAGTGTTTTCTAGAAATCTCATCATATAGCTCACCAATTTACCTGCTGTTACATTTCTAACAGCAAATTTAACATCACTTTTGTTCAGACAAAATGAGTATTAAAAAAAAACCCTTCTAAATACGTAAGTCCAAATCACAAAATATCTCCTAACCATTGAAATTACTCTAAGTACAAATGGATTTTTGGAAATTGTGTTCAAATGCTATCCAAACTAGATTTTGTGAAATCATAAATGTATTTATCTGTATCCTGGACTTAAATTCATTGGACCACATCCCACGTATACTTTCCTGTCACACTTATCTTGGGCATACATATTCTCAAATAGTTATACAATTAAAATCAAACTACTATTCTAGAAATAAGTGTCAATTTTTCCCAAATAAAGAAATTGGAACTGGCCCACTGTAACTATATCACGCAACAAATGTTTCATCACAAACAAGTTAAAGTAGTCTTAGTAATGCCCCTTTCTAAGAGTATTTCATAAATATTTTAATGTTCATCATCAGTAATGGGTTTTAGAGACTAAAAGGCTTTTGGTTGCCTAGTTTCTGTGGACATTCTATTCCTTCAAACCTGAAATATGCTAAACAATTTCTTCTCATAAATATATACATTCAACTGCCCCTACATCAGGAAAAGAAATTCATTAACTCTAGTCACATAGCTTATACTTTTATTTGAAATAAATTGTGTAAGAACATGAATCCATTCTAAAATGGACTTAAAAACAACAAGGATAGCAATACATGAAGTTGTACTCCACCACCTCTACTTTACTCCCTTGAAGAGTCTTTTCAAGCAGGGCATCAGCTTTGTGTGTTTCTTACCCATCCTTTTGCTTGGCCTACTGCAATGCAGTCTTGCACATAAACCTAAAGAATTACATTTTGATGGTCTCAGCAGAGTACTGCAAAATATTTAGGTTTGCAGCACATCAAGCTGTGAGCCAGAACATCTCATTCATTGTTTCTGGATTTCCACTGTCAGAATTTACCACCAAATTATTATAGGATTAAGTTAAATAAGTCCACACCAGAATTTAAAACACAATGGGGGAAAAATATCCTCATACGCTTATAGCGACTAATTTAAGTGGAAACTCATTCAGGAAAAGGGATGGGGCTAATTCAATAATGTGGTTTAAAAAAAAAAACTAAACTAAAATGTTTCAAGGAAAGATGCAAATAAAGATGCCCAAGAAAAAAACTGTTCTGTAAGAATTTCAGAGAAGATAGAAGAGAATGGAAAATAAATATGGGGAAAGGGTGTGTCTCAAACATAAGTGGCCAAATTCTGTCATGAAGTTTACTTTGATGCATATGGCTTAATATTTTTAATTCTCTTTAGTAACGGGGCAAAACAGATATTTAATTGAAACCACACAAGAGAATGAAGCTGAGTTTTCTCTTGGCAAGGGAGAATGTGCAAAGGGACCTCAACCGGAGTAGCAGACCACAGAGAACAACATCAACATAGAGAAAACAGCTGAAGGAGATTCAGGGGAGCTCCAACAACAGGGCTGTTGGGGGAGCGCACACTTTTCAAATGGATGTGTCTTGAAATAGATCTCCTCTCCCATCCATTCCCCACTGTATACTGTCAATGATGATGATAAGAGGAATCAATTCATTCCCACCTTCTGCAAAGACCTCTGTTGCGGCCTAATACCACCCCGCACTGCCTCTGTGTCTATCTAGCAGGACTGAGTGAAATCTTGCCCTTTCTCTGGGAAGACTCACACAAAGAGCTCTATGAAGGCTCAGCTTACACATTTTTGCTTCTTTGTTAACACCTAAATAGAAATCAACATTTGTACTTCCAGCATACAGGAAAACCAGTTGTGTTGACATTTGATGGAAAACGGATCACAGACATATGGCCAATGGCTTTGTCAATGTTATAAATGCTAATCATTGAGACTATAAAAGAAACTAAATGATAAATCACCTAACCTGAAACATGACAATGTGTGTAAAGTTTCTTAGTTTGCATATAGATTAGGAAGGTGCCATACAATCTAGAAATTCATGACACACACACTGGCAAAAACCATACACCATCAGAATAACAAGGCTGGAAGGGACGAGGCTGACAAAGATGACCCCGAGGGTGACCTTCTTAGAGACCAGCAAGTAGATCCCTAAGGGTAAGGAGCTGAAGTACAGCAAACCTAGCAACCAAACCAACACCCGGATGGATGTCTGAAATAGCAGAGAGGTACAGTTCCATACAGTCCAGTTGTGCGACACAGTGGTAACTGAGTCGAAACTTGTAGGCCTATAAAATTCTACCACAGGAGTAGAGCTCAGAGACGGGGAGCTCTCTCTCTGCACCTCCATGATAGTTATAACCAAACAGTTGGAAGAAGTGTGAGAAGGACTGACGAGAGAGGCCAGCCTCTTGGGGGTCAGCAGCAGCTCAGTGGGGTTTTCTGGCAGGCATTTCTTGCCTTTGCCTCCACAAGTCAAGTTCACAAGGATGTTGTTATCATCAGGCAGGCTACTAACTTCATCATCTGGCAGGCATGTCTCAAATCTACAGAAAGGACAGACGATGACACCTTGGGTGGAGTCCCCAAAGTCTATGATCTTGTAGAGGCATTTGGCACAAACCCTGTGACAACACTCCAGCACTTTGGGTTTCCTCTGTTTCAGATTGTATCGATTATAACAGATCTTACATTCAAGCTCATCGGAGACTTGAGAGTCTGTGGCATCTTCTGGCAGTTGACTAGCCATCTTGAATTCTGTATACAATCTTTGGCCAGATGTCTTGTGGAAGAACAATTTTGATTAAGGTGTCCCTCTGAATATCACATCATCCAAATGAGGCAGAGATGCAAAATGGCAGGAAAAGTAGTGACAGAAACCAGAAATCTTCCAGGCATTTTCACCTTCTCCATATAACTCTGTGTCTGAAATGCATATTTAAAAAGGCCACATGGGGAGTCTGCAAAGGAAAAAAGAGATTCTAATATAGTGAAGAGTTCTACTGAAAAGTGCTTTGTGGAATTTTCTGGGCTTCAACGATTAGAAGCAGTAGACTTAAAAGGTTAAATCCCCTTCATCTTTTCACACATTTCTGCCCCAGGACAGAAAAGCGTTATCTCCACGCTTAGCTTTTTCCATCTACATATATAATAGTAAAAAAGGAATTAAGAACCTTAATGGTGTCAAATATACTCCAGAGCACTGTAAGTATGGCTAGATACAGAGATTTTCTCTCTGAAACTTGTAACAAATTCCAGTTTCTTTGAAAATAGAATGGGACACATATCAGAAAGATACATTTGTAATCAAATTCTATCATTCGATATAGATTAATTCAAAGTGTCATTGGTATAAATACCAGTTGTCTAAATACCCTCAATAGGAATACACAAAAGATGGGAAACCTTAAGAATAAATGCTTACAGTGTGTTTTCAGAAAGTACTTTGATAGAAATGAGAGCATATTAAGTAGAGCTAATTGTTCTCACCTCCCCAGTGTAAAAAATCTGTTATACGGATTATTATTTGACTACGCAATTTCAAACTTTTTGTTTCAATACTAGTGTTGAAAACCATATCTACTCACTCAAGGAAGAGGTAAAGCTTATGACATCAGACATAAGCATTACAAGCGAGTGAAGTTGAATTCTCAAAAAAGAGAACACAGCTAACACATGCACATAGTTGCAAACATGAACTGCGCTATCAAGAAGTACTCAACATTCACCTACTCAACTATTTTATTTCATGTAAACTCTTTTCTGCAGTGAACAGAAAGCATAATACAATCAATAGTCCTTAATGCTGGCCTTTAGTTGCTATTACTGGCTTTAGACAAATGGCTGGAGATTGCTTTCATGTGCAGTTAGTTTCTCAATTGTCAGAAGGGAGAAGCAATATGAGAAATCGACAAATAAATTTTATTTTTCTTTAATATATGTGATCTTTTTGGTAGTAGATTTGTCTTAAATTAAATTTTGCTTGGAAAATATCAAAATGTATTTGAATTCCCGAGCACACCCCAAGCAATAATAGCAGAAGGCTGCCATAACAGTCCTGAGAAGGAAAGTGAAACTGTTAGAATTTGAAATTTTCCATGGACCATGCTGCCTTAACAGAGATGAGGCAGAAGGCAGCTAAGCTTGGATAATTTCTGAAATCATGAAATTTCAGAAATTACATATTACCTTCCTTTTTATTCATGACTTTAATTTTTTAACTGACTTCATATAATACAAGAATGTGTAATATAATGGATATCAGAGGCAAGATATTCTTGGTGGGAAAAGGAAGTCAATCAGTAAACAGACTCTCTGACAGCCAAAAAATGTTGGTAAGACTTTAAAAAATTAAGTTTGCTGTATCTGAATGAATACACGTATTTCAAAATGGCTACCATAAGCCAATTTGTATAAATCCACTCTTGCACACACAAAAAAGGATGTACAGATACAAACATCAATTCTTCTATCCCTTTTCCTTTCATGTGCCTGAAATATTTTCTTCATTCCTGATCTTGACCCTATTCAGAATACATGTGTCCACGTCATTGTAAAACATGACTTTATCTTGCTTACAACTCTACAGAGCTGGATTTTTATTCTCCTGTAGGATGAACACCTTCAGGATGATAACCAAGGAACAAGAAGGTGTTCTATCGCTGTCATCACACCCAAGTCCTAGCTGCCTTCACAGAATGATCCCTAGCCTTGGGCTGGTCACTGGTGATCCACTTACTGAACAGCTCCCATTCATTCAGCCCTCTTGGTAGCCACACACAGACAAAGGCCCATCCAAATCAAACACGTTAGAGTCTCTTTGCAGCTGCCTTCCCACTCAGCCGTAATGCCCTCTAAACTCCAGGTATACTGAAGTTGATGGTAATGGTAGAATTCGCAGCGGTCACTGCTTCCATTGCCATCAAGAGGACTGATGTATAAAAGTTGTGTGAAAAAGGAAAAGTATGTAAACATATACATAAAGACATGAGAAAAACAGAGTAAAATATTTAGTGAGAATAAATAAGTAAAATTACATCTAAAAGCATAGAAAGCCAGAGTATACATATAGAAACACCAACAAAAGGCTATGTGAAATAAAAATAGACAACTATCTTATGCTACTCACAAAAATTATCTTAAAATGTATTAAAGACTTAAATGTAAAACTGGAAATCATAAAACTCCTAGAAGAAAACATAGGAAAAAAAGCTCCTTGATATAGTTCTTGGCAATGATTTTTTTGGATATGACACCTAAAGTACAAGAAACAAAACCAAAAATAAACATCAAACTAAAAAGCTTCTACACACTAAAGGAACTGATCAACAAAAGAAAAAGATAATCTTTAGGATGGGAAGAAATATTTGCAAACTATATATAGATGATCAGAGGTTAACATCTAAAATATATAAAGAAATTATACAACTAAATAGCAAAACAACAACAACAACAAATAATCCAAGTTTAAAACAGACAAAGGACCTGAACAGACATTCTTCCAAAGAATATATATGGATGTCCAAAGAGGTACGTGAAAAGGCGCTCAACATCACTAATCATGAGGGAAATGAAAATCAAAACCACAATGAGGTATCACCTCACACCTGTTAGAATGGCTACTATCAAAAAGACAAGGAATAACAAGTATTGGCGAGGATGTGGAGAAAAGGGAACTATTGTGCACTGATGGTGGGAATGTAAATGGAAAACAATATGGAGGCTCCTCAAAAATTAAAAACAGAATTACTATATGACCCAGCAATCCCACTTCTGGATATATATCCAAAGGAAATGAAAATACAATGTTAACGAGATAGTTGCACCCCAAGGTTCACTGCAGCATTACTTACAATAGCCAAGAAATAGAAACAACCTAAGTTCCATCAGTAGATAAATGGATAAAGAAGTCGTGATAAATACACACACACACACACACATCGCGATACACACACACACACACACACACACAATGAATATTATTCAGCCATAAAAAGGAAATCTTGCCATTTGTGACAATGTGGGTGGACTCTAAAGACATTATGCTAAAATGAAATGTCATGCAAGTATCTCATATGTGGAATCTAAAAAACACGCACACGCACACGCACACGCGCGCGCACACACGTGGAATCTAAAACACACGTGCGTGCGTGCGCACACACACACACGCACACACACAGAAAGAGTTCTAAAAATTAGATTTGTGTTACCAGAGGTGAAGGTGCAAGAAGAACTGGGTGAAGGTGGTCAAAAAGTACAAACTTCCCATTATAAGATAAACAGGTACCAGAAACGTGATGTTCAACGTGATGACTGAGTTAACACTGCTATGTGATATACCTGAAAGGTGGTAAGAGAGTAAATCCTATGAGTGCTCATCACAAGGACAAAACACCTTTTCCTTTTATTTATTTTTTTTGTACCTATGAGACAACTGATATTAACTAAACTTAGTGTGGTAATCATTTAATAATATATGTAAGTCAAGTCATTATGCAGTACACCTTAAATCTACACAATGCTGTATGTCAATTCTATCACAATAAAACTGGGAAGGAGGGAATGAAGATTTTAAAAAGGCTTATATGTGTATGTGAGAATATATTATATTATCAGTATTTCATAATCGGTCACATTAATGCTTTCTGTACCAAGCTTCTAACCATAAGAACAGGAGCAAGAATGTTCTGTGTTGGGCCTGCTACAATTTCTAGTTTATAATTCAGTGAACATAAATTATTTGCTTAGACAATGTTGAGCTATTATTTGAAACAATACTCTCCTTTTTCACAGAAACTATCAGAGCTTTGACTATGTTAAGATATAGAGTTAAGTTATCATAATGTTCATATTTATAAAAATTCATATAGGATGCTGCTTGGTAACACAAAGAAAATACTAAATGTTCAAATACACAATGGAAAAGACATCTACTTTAATTCTAAGACCAATTTTAGCAAATCCATACCATCAGCTTGAAATCCTTCATCAAGTCCTGCTTCTGAGAGTGGCACTTCTGGGCAGGACTGGCTGACAGCCTTGAGCTCCGGTCAGATTGTTGGAAATGCAGCAAGCGCAGTGTTTCTCAAAATGTATTAAAGACTTAAATGGAATGGCATGAAACAGCATGGTGACTCTCCCTCTTGGGAAGACAGGGTATCAACTGCTAGAGTTCTCAAAAAACACTTAATCGTCTCTTTACGACTCTAAGATCCCTCAAAGAACTCAAATAATAACCTAAAATCTATTACTTTATAGGGTTATGATTAGTAGGAGTTGTTATTTGGTCCTAAAAGATAAACACTCCAGCCCATTCCTACCCTACCTTCCTTCCATAATTGCAGACAGCAAAACTGATGTTGAGTGAAAGAAACCAGACCCTAAAGAGCACACACTGTATGATTTCATTTCCAGAAAGCTCTAAAAAAGAGGCAAAACTAAGCTGTAGTAGGCTTGCAAGTTTGGGTGGTAAAACTAAAAAGAAAAGGAAGGGATTAGCATAAAAGTTAGGACAACAGACACCTTTGAGGGGACATTTTTCTGTCCTAGTAATCTTTCGCAGTAAAAAGTTAAAAAAATCCGTGGCTAAATACTTTAGCTATTTTCACAGTCCAGATTGTTCTGTTGATGGATATTTTGGATCAACTTCCTAGAAAAATATATCACATATTCAAATATATGAAGCTAGTATTCCTTATTAATCACTTAAGTCTTCGATCCTTTTATAAATCATCTGGGGGTAAAAATATACAAATAGATCATTACCAAATATAATTCCCATAAATCAACTTAAGCTATTGGACAAAAGACTATTTTCATTGCCCTAAATACATAGTGCTATTTGACTCAAATCTACTTCCTCCACTACTCAATTCCTTTGACACCAAAGATGCAAACTTGGTTTGTACAGTATTTTGAAGTGCCTCCTCACTGGACATCTGTTGCTTTGTCTACCTAGGATCTTTTTTTCTCCTTTTGAACACACTTTGCCTTCCCAACTGCCACTGCTTCTTTGGGGAAATTCCCCATTCACTCAAATTATGTGATTGTGGTAGGGCTGTGTGCACTAATCACAATACTGCAGCTCTCTTCACTCCAAAGGTGCAGATTTGTGACCTAGGCCTGGCTAATCGTAGTACTCAGTTATTCCCCTGCTCACAAGAATCAGTCTAGGTGGGCATGTGACTCAAACCAGGCCTGTCAAAGTTCCTTCCTAGGACTTTTTTTATTTGGAGCTAGAGGAAAAGAAAATATGCCAGAAACCAGAGGAGGGAGCACAGAACCAGAAAAAAAGATGTATCAAAGAACTGCCATGCCATCCAAGGGGAGAATAAGAGAGAATCAAGCCAAATGTAAAAAGAGAAACAAAGGAAAGCAGGAGACGGAAATACAGATAACAGCAAAAGACAGACCATCTGATGAGAGCTGAATCGAGTTTCTGAATCTAATTGCATGTGAAGGCTCCCATGGCCCATAAATCTCTATTTTTTGCTTACGCTAGTTTTTTGGTTGGATTTCTGCTAGTTTTTTGGTTGGATTTCTGCTACTTACAACACAAAGAGAGCCATGATACAATTACCATGCTATATTTGACTGTGAGAATTACTGTGGCTTCAGATCTAGGTTCCTACTTAGTACAGTACTCCATAAATTATAAATAAATAATTGAATAAAACAACTCAGAGCCAATAGGAATTATTTACTTTGAAAATCTCACTTGCACATGTGTGCACACGCATGTGCCCATATACATGCAAATTTTTATATATATACACACATATATATATAAATTTGCACATATATACAAAAGTCATCATACATATTGTTGTTTATCTATTAGCAGTTTCTCTGTGTGTGTATGTTCTTTTTTATTTGGTTAAATTCTCTTCACTTCCCTCCATTCATATCAACCTGAATGCCATCCCTTTACCCCCAGTAACCCATATTAACTACCTGGTATATTTTCTTCCATATATATTTTCATGTACATGTATTGATCCTTGTATATATAACTGTAAAGACATACGCATATTTTTTCCAATTTTTTTTTCTAACTACTATATTATACCCAGTTTTCTGCATCTTGGCTTTTCTCATTCAATAGTGCCTCATAAAAGTCTCTCAATTCAATTGATACAGCCCTAAATTCCTTTCTAAACAGCTGCAAAATATTTCCTCATCTGGATGTATTGTAATAGAGCCAACCATTCCTTTCCTGGTAAGCATTCATTTATGTCCATTTTTTCCCCATCACGCTAGTGCAGAAAACAACCTGTAATACACATCTTTACATACAGGTGTTTTTATTTCTTTAAGAGCAAAGGGAGTGGAATTCCTTAGTCATACAGATATTACTTCTAAGATATGTAGCCAGATTGCTTTCTAAAAGACTATAACACATACTACAACCGGTAATATGAGTACTCTTTTTGCCTAACAACAATGATGTTCCTGAACTTTCAAATTTGCCAGCTTGAGGAGTGATAGATCATCATTTGAGTTCTGAGTATCTTATTTGTTGGCCTTCTGCATTCGCTCTTCTCTAAACTACATCTTCATATATATATATTTTTTTTCTGTTGGATTGCTGGGCCTTTCTAGTCAATTTGTAAATGTTCTTTGTCATTACAGATATTGAACTCTGTCCTCAGTATTGCAATCACTTCTCCAAAATTTACTATTTATTGGCTTTTCTTAATATCCTTTGAAATACAAAATATTTACTTCTGTACAGTTTTATGTTTATCTTTTCTCTTGTAGCTTTTAAGTCTCTAAACTTAGTTAATACTGTTCTTAATATTGTACATGTAGTTATTTTCTTACAAAATTTGTCTTGCTTTATTTTTCATTTTTACGTATGGTATAAGATAGGATTCTAATTTTATTTTCTTCCAGGTCAAAATCCATCCATGTCAATTCCATTTGTTAAAGAATCCATTATTTGCTGATTAAAATATAACCTTTGTCATATGTTAAATTCTCATGCATTCTGAAATCTATTTCAAATTTTCTATTGTATTCCACTGATCAATTTGTCTAGCCATCTGCCTCGACCATAATAATTTGAATACTATGGCTTTTTAGTATATTCTGATAACTGGTTAAGTTTCCCCTCAGTAGTCTTTTTTTATTTATTCATTCAACTATTAAGTGTCTACTGTGTTCCAGATACGGTTATAGGTGCTGAAGATTCAACACTGAGCAAAATCCCTTTCCTTATGGAATTCACATTCCAGTGGTTTAGAGGGTGCGAAGGAATTCTTTTCTCAACTATTAGTGGCACTTAACCTTCTATTACAAACTTTCAGATCATTTTATCAAATTGAAAACAACTTTTGAGATTGGAATTGAAACAGCATCAAATGTATAATATTTCATTCCAAGAACATGGTATGTCTCTCCTTTGTTCAAATCTTGCTTTATGTTCTTCGATAAGACATTTTTATTTTCTCCACGTTTCATGCCTTTCTTTTAAACTTATTCATTAGTATTTTTATGTTTTTTTCACTATTCTAATTTTCCCCACTTTTCATTCTAAAGGCCTATTGCTATTATTGGGGACCGGGCGGAGGGAGGGGAATTTTATTTATTTTGAATCCAGCAACTTACCAAATTCTCTTATTCATTCTAATAAGTTTTACTAAGTATCTTGGATTTGCAAGGTATACAATCAAATTATTAGGAAAAAGATAGTGTAAGCGTGTCTTTTTCAATATTTATTCCAGTTATTTCATTTTTCTTGTTCCAACCATTTCACCAGAAACTCTGAGACAATGTTAAATAACAATTTCCACAAAAATACAAGCTCCATGAATCATAGTTCTTTTCTTCTTTGTTCATTCCTCAGAACATTTAACACTACTGTGGCCCAAAACAGGTGCTAAAAAAATACTTGTTAAATGATTGAATGCATAGAGATAGTAAAGCTGTTTAGTTCCTGACATTGTAATTTTATTGTTTTCCTGTTTAGAATGATACTTATTGTTGGTTTTGGTAAATGGTCCATTATATTAAAATGGTTTCTAGCCATTCTTTTTGTTCTTAATTTATACTTTTTATTAGTAATGTCTATACATTTATTAAATTCTTTTTCAGCATCTATTCATGTGGTCATATGGTTTTCTATCTTTAATTTGATCATGTGAAAGACTGCACTGATAGGTTTCCACTCTTGTATTCTTAGAATAAACCCTACCTGGTCATAGTTGCATCCTCATATACACTGATGGGTTCTACCTGTTAATATTTTATTTAGAAGTTTTGCATCTATATTCAACATTAAAGAAGTCTCCAGACTTGTTTTGTACTCTATTGGGTTTTGTAATTAAAATGTATGTTTAATTTTATAAATGAATAAGGAGCTTTTCATAATCTTCTGAAAGTTTAAATAATAGTACAATTATTTGCTTTTTAAAGGTTACATAAAACTCAGCTGTAACTCTGTATGATTCCATTACCTTTTTAAGTGGTAGATCTTTAATCACTTTTCCAATCACTTTCATGGTAATGTCTTATGCAAATTTCTCAACTTATTCCTGAGTCAAATTTGGACATCATATTTGACAAGGAAATAATCCATTTCTTTCTGTTTTTTTCAAATTCTATGCCATAGAGTTGAATGCAGTTACCTTTGTTATCTTCTTTGAATCACTCCAGCATTTCTGATTATGTCCTTTTTCTCATTTCTAGTCTTGTAAATTTTTTACTCTTTACGAGTTTTCTAATCAGACACATAAATCTGATATCTATTTTATTGTTTCAAATAACCACCTATTATATTTATCCTTTCTATAATTTTTGTTTCATTAACTTCAGCTTTTATCTTTATTATTTCCTCTTTCTAATGTATTTTAGTTTAGCTTGTTTTGTCATTCTTTTTTCTCATTTCATAGGGTATACTGTCTTTATTAATAAATAATAAAAAATCTAAAAGCTGTAAAGTTTCCACTATACCTTTCACTCTATCTCATAGTTTTTTAGAATAAATTGTGCTCCTTTTGTTGATCTCCAGATACCTTATAAATTGACTTTTGTTTTCTCCTTTAATACAAAAGTTTAAAGAGTGTTTTTAAGTTTCAAAATAATAAAGTTTCTCTTTATTACCTTCTGTTACTTATTTCTAACATTACTGGATTATGATCAGAGAACAAGATCTATAAAAATCTCTCTTCCTTTGAATTTGTTAAGGTCTTCTTTGTGGTTCAGTATATGATCAAGTTTTGTTAGAAATCCAGGAAAGAATATTCTGTATTCAAGGGATGTAATGTTCTAGCATATTTACTAAATCTAACTTTTTCATTTATTCAATTTCCCTACCTTAGGGGTCTGTACAAAATTAAGACAGTTTGAGACATGCGAGAGAGGTTTATTAAAGTGTCTCACCATAATTGTATTTGTATTTCTAATACTTTTGCTTTACAGATTTAGTGGCTATGTTATTTTATATACACAAGTTTCTCTTCTTCATAAACTGTGCCTTTTTAAAATCATTACATAATGTCTTTCCTTATCCTATTTATGCCTTTTACTTAAATACTGCCTGTCTCAAACCAATATTACTAGTTCTCCTGACTCTCTGTATTTGCCTGGGATCTTTGTCCATCCTTTTATTTTCAGCTTTCATCACTATTTCAAGTGTTTCTTCTAGACACCATATATCTGAGTTTTACTTTTCAACTCAGTCCAACATTAAATTTTAATAGGAAATTTCAGTTCATTCACATTTAATATAAAGGCTGTTATAGTTGAACATATTCTTTCCTTTTCACTTGAGTCAATTAAATTAATTTAGAACATTTTTCGCCTGCTATTATTTCACCTCATCTTAATTTTTTGTTTCGATGCTTTTAGTTTGATACTCTTTTCTTGAGTATTTTTTTAAGAAAATAGGTGATGACATCTCTGACTTCTTGCATAACAGTAAATTTCTTTTACTCTGACAGCGAAGTGGCAGCTGATTTTCAGGCTGCTGGCTTTTTGTCTCCATGGTCTATAGAAGTTAATCCACTATCTCTAGCTTCCTGTGTCACAGATGAGAAATCTGCTGCTACTCTGATACTTCTTAATGGTAGTGAATTTGTTCTCTCTGCGAGGAAGCTTCTAAGATTTTGCTTTTTATTCTTAAGAGTTTGAGAGCTCTTCAATATATACGGAGATGGCTTTTTTCATAAATTTTGCCTGGAACATGGTGAACCGTTTAAATTTATAGACTCAAGTCTTGATTTTTAAGCTCAGAAAATTTGTTGTTGGTTTTTTTTATATTAATTATTGCCTTTTCTCCATCTGTTCCTTTCTCTCCTACTGGTTCTCCTGTTACTCACGTATTATATGTTCTAGATCTATTTTCTCTTGTGCATTCCATCCTTTTATATTTTTGTTCTATGCTTCCAGATTCTTCCATTTGACCAACCAAGCTACTAAGTCGAGTCTCAGGAATGACCATTATCTCCTTCAAATCATTTACTGAAATGTTTGATTGGAAAATCACGCATTTTATCTCTAGGAAGCCTTTTGTGCCACACTTAAATCCCCTTATGTGCCTGACTATTTTTTGTCAGACTGTCATCTGTCTCCAGCTGCTGTTTTATCACATTAACCATGTGTTCTATCTTTTCTCAGAGACTGTCTTCTCTTTGGCTATGGTGCCATTATTCCTCTTTGTTATATCACTGGGGTTCAGGTCTAATTGTTAGAGGGTCCATGTGACTGTAGTCTTGTGAGTTGTGGTTTCTATGGCTGTGATCTAGCAGGAAGGCACCAGGAGGGAAGACTTTCTGCTCCAGTCTCCTCACACTCTCCCACCTCCAAGACGAGGAGAACTCAGCCCAAGTCTTCACCTTCTCCTTGGTCTCTTATGGGATTTGTGCACACACGCACACACATGCACTCATTCATGCACATACAGTGGGGTAAGGGCAATTTTTACTTATCCTCCCAGAGTTCCCCAACTGCTATAGATCAAGCTCTTTGTAGTATCAAATGTCTTTGGATCCTCCCCCAGGACTTGGCAGATGCCAGTCTTCAGTGCCAGCCCAGCCCAGGAGAGGGCCTCCAGCTGCTCCCCTCACCCTCAACTTCTACAGAACTCCAGGCTTCGCCTGTACCCAGGGAGCTGTTGGCTCCAGAAGTGGTTTGGGTCGGCAGAGGCAGAACAGAGCAGAATTGACAATGGCAGGATAGTGAACCACTTTACCCTGCTGTATCCCAGAATGCACAACAACTATAATTCCCAGATATTTTTTTTCAAATATTTACCAGATGGGAAAGGTGGGAATTTGTGGGGGAAGGGTTAATTTGGGGAAAGTACTGGCAGTCCTAATCATTTTCAGTGACTATTACATAAAGATATTTATCAAATACACTCATCCCTAAGTTCATAACTATTTTTGAAATTCGTTTTTTTAAAATTCTCCCTTCTGTATATTCTTTTGTTTTCCTTCTTTTATAGCAAACTGACCCCAACAATCTATAAACCTGACATGCAAGGATACAAGAATCCCTTAACTTTTCTCTTGGCTCTCTTTCCTAAATAATACCTTTCAAGTTTTACATTGTAATTTAGAGAGTTGTATTAGCACATACAAGTTATATCAAAAGTTGTTAGATAAGACTTCATATTTTTCTATTTCAAAAACACTCATATATACTTTGTAAAACTTAGGCTGTTTTGGGTCTTTGACCTCAGTTTTTCATGATATAACTCTTCTATTTCAATTTTAAATTTGTTAGTAGACTATTTTACCTAAATATCCTTTGTCTTCCCCTATCATATGTACTAGGTTATTTGCAAATGGCTACAATAATTCTCCACAGTTCTGTACAGACTTTGAAATGTGACTTTCTATTCATCCCATCAACAAGCAAAAGAATCTGCTTCCCCATCTCTTAAATCTAGGCTGGACTTATGACTTGTTTTGACTAATAAAGTTGCAGTGACTCTGTGAGAGTTCTGAACCCTCACTTTGGGGTATCTTGCAACTTCTGCTCCTGCCTTCTTGGAACCCATGTGAAGAAGTCCAGGCTAGTTTCCCTGATGATGACAAGGGAGAGAAGCCCAGACAAACTTCAGCACCAACCCAAGTCATGTGAGACCACCACAGACTGATCAGCCTTGGCTGAACCACCAAGTGACGACAACCATTTGAATGAATGGCCTCAAAAGAAACCAGGAAAGAATCATTCCTACTAAGCCCAGCAAAAAATGCAGATCCACTGAATCATGAGCAAATAAAATGGCTGTTTTTTTAAGCCACTAAGTTTTAAGGTGATTTGTTTTGTAACAATAGATTATCAACATATCAGGTTAAACTATCCCTTTCCAAACTAATCCAAAACTCGTCTCTGTCCAAAGAAATTATTTTCTTCATTTATCAATGGCTATCATTCCTACCTAGAAGACTTTCTTATGTACTTCAAAGCTGCCTAACTACAGTTCTTGCAATTTTTGTTTGTGTTAGAAAATTCTTGGTCAAAATATAATATCTGTATATTCTTCTGAATATAAATTTTTATCATTTCTATTACGATAATGTCTGTTACTTAAGAGAGTTCCTCTAAGTAGCTCAAAATTTTTAGAAATACTGTATAACTTCACAATAGTGAAAGGTAATATAACTCCCATTTAACAGATGTGTAAATGCCCATAGAAGGTTAAGTATTTTTTCTAAGATTACATAAGAAGTCAGGAAAAAGGGATTTCAAAACTAAGCTGTCATTGTAATCCTACTTTTTTACCTGTCCAGGGCTCTATCCTGTGTCACTCTTCATATAAATTAATTTATACATCTCAGGGTGAGTTTAGTTTCTTCAAATTATTTCTCATACAGGTTTCATTTTGCCTGAATCATGCTCACAGAGTCCATCAACCATTTTAACTTGGCATTAACAGGATAGATTATATTTTCCCCTTATGAAACAGCAACAACTGCCAAGTTTCAATTCTTATTTCCTGAATCCTCTTCCCATTCTGGAAAATAAACATTATTAATATTGCTCTCTACATGACGGGACAACATATTTTAAAGGGCTTTCTAACAAAAAAAAACTGATACAAATTAAAGAACAGTCATTTTCATTATCTATGGTTCCTGTTTTTAGAGAAGGTGCTAAAGATTTACTTTTTAATTTCTTCTTGTGCAAAATGAAACACCACCCTTCAAACATTTTCAATTCTTGATCACCAGTTTTTATAACAGCCTAAGTTCTTTGACTAGTTGCCCCAAATATATGAGAGATTCTGGCACTTATAGCCCTATTCTTCTTTGTGAATAATCAAGGCAGAACATTCTTTTTAAGCTTGGCTATTGATAAATGATACATGCTTGCCATCTTTCTAATGTCAAGTCTCTCATTCATAAAACTCTGTACTCCAAATCTCAGTATTTATGATACTTGAGTTTCAAATTAAATTTAAACCATACATGTGACTGATACCCTCAAGAAAGTCCAGTTTTTCTATCTAGAGATTTGTAAGTTGGCTTCCAGTTAGAGTATGAAAGACTCACATTACTGTTAATAATTACTAATCAGCAATAATATACTGGTTTCAGTTCCAACTACCATAGTTCTCCCTTAGGGAACACTAACAATATTTGTAGTTTAGTATATAGTGTGCTCAGAATTGAGGGTTTTGCTATGCCTTTTCACTGAAAACAATCCTTCTTGCTATAATAAAAGGGTCTAACTTAGAAAACTCTAAAAGAGTAGGCTCAACAGGTGCCAAGCTATTCATTCTTGTAGAATCAACAGCTGACTCTAAATGAATTTAAGCTATAACACCAATAACCCTTAATGGTTACTTAGTAGCATATTGAGCACCTTCCAGCAAACTTCCCTTGAGATTAAAACTCTTTACCACTCCTCCAAGACCAAGCAATTTAATTTGATGGTGAATCATTATCTATTTATTAGAATACAGCCAAGTTAATGATCTAGAATTCTAGGCTACTAATTTTGGATGAGAGGCCACTATTTACACATATAGAGGAGAGATTTATCATGCATTGTTTGCCAGCAGCTTTAAACCAATGAATGCCCAACAATGAGGAAAGAAAAACAGGTACTCCTCACCCTATGTTTAGTCATCCACATCTGCAACCTCAGGACCCCGGATGTGCAGCCAGGAGCATGACCATCACTTGCAGGCAGTCTGAAATAGAAGCACATAGGATCTGGAATCAGGAGACCTAAATTTGGGACCTGGCTCTGACATCAACAGTAACATGCTCTTGGACTAAGTAATAACACCTTCCTCACAAGGTTGTTGTGAGGATTCAATGAAATCATGTAGGTATAAATATTTTCATAAATAAGCACTATATGGATGTTTTTAGAAATAATGTACTTATTGATACTTTTAAAGTACTTCAGCATTCTAAACTGGTTCTGGATATAAAAATATGCATTGAACACAGTATGAAATGGTACACAGGTTTTCTGTCCATAGATAGAGCACAGACCAAGTTGAGCATAATCTACCAATTTTGCAAATTGTAATAATCTCCACTACCTGATGATCTGAAAAGGAAATTTCACTATTTTTTCTTGTTTTTTTTCTATCTCTATGGGGCATTGACAGATAATGTATAGGTCTTATAAGTTTATATCATTTGCTTGGTATCTTACTTTTTACTTGGAAGAGGCAAACAAAGATACAATTTTAAAAGATCAAGGGTAAATAGAAATACAGGCTGCAAATTACACTATTAAAAGTGACTGAGTCCTTTTTCATTAGACAAATCTCTTTGATATTAATTCCTTTCTCCATAATTTCCCTTTGCCAAAGTTTAATAAAACCCTCTAACCATATTGAAAGAACAAAATGTCTAAAAAAACTAATATAGGTGATTTGCACCATTTCTACAATTTCAAACTTAGACAGGAGGTTAATTATTTTGATGCCAATTTCACTAAATAAAACACTACATACATACATACATACATACATACATACATACATACATACATTCTCTCTCTCTCTCTCTCTGTCTCTCTCTCTCTCTCAAAGTTCCCTTCTTCCAAACCCATGTAACCACCTTTCCTTTGGGAGACACACCAAGTAGTCAAAAAAGTATACAATTATACATCTGAAGACATGACTGAAAATCACAGACTTTCAATATATTTTTATCAATATATTAGTAATTGATAAGAAAGTCATCTTCAACTGCCATAGAAACTCACTTAAAAGAGGAACAGCTGAATTTTAATTCTTGATAAACTCATGATACAGACCTCTTCTGATACTATCTCTTTCATTTAATCATTCAACAAGTATTTACTTAGTGCCTATTATGTGTCATGCTATGTGCTAGAAGCTGGGGATACAAAGATAAATAAGATGAGATATCTGAAGGCAGAAGCTGATTATAAAGGTAAATGGCTCCTTTTCTTCCATCACTTTGTTTCACCTCTCAAGAGCTTTCTACCCAATGACCAAGCCTTTCCTCCTGAAACCCTCTCTTTCATCATTTCCATGATGTCTCACTTTTCCAGTTCTCTTTCTGACCACTCTCAATGTTCTCTGCCAGCTCCTCTTCTATCAAAATTCTAAATGTTGGAGCACCCTAGCACTTGGTCTTGAGCCATTGTTCCTTCTCTATTTGAACCCTTTCCTTTGGATTATCTCATTTGCTCCAACAGCTTTATATACCACCTGACAACTCCCCCAAGTTTCTGTCTGCAGCTCATACCTTTCCTCTGGAGTTCCTGACTGCCTACTGGACCTCCACTTGTATTCTTACAAACATTTCAACTTTAACTTAAGTCTAGGGCAAGTCTTAATCTTCACCTCTAACCCTCACCCAGCATAGTTTCTCCATCATAATAAAGGTCACCATCATTCTCAGTTTTTCAGGTCAAAAACTGGGAGTCATGTTTGATTTACACTGTTTTTCAATCCTCACATCCAATCTACTGGCAAGTCTAATCAATTCTACCTTCAAAGTGTGTTTCCAATCTTCCAACTTCACCCAGTCTTTGACCTTGTTCATTACAAAACTGCCTCCTAATTCATCTTCCTGCTTCTAACTTTGCCCCATTACGAACTATTTTTTTTTGCAATAGCCAAAAGTGAGCTTCTAAAAATATAAATCAAATGATATCTAGGAAAATGGCATAGATGATAGAGGCTTTGTTCATCCCTCTTTCTATCAAATCAAAGTTATGACAGAAACACAGAGCAAACAGCAAGAAAAGTTACCTGGGATCTAGATGAACAGAAGCACTACAACTAGGGAGAGAAATAAGAAATCACCCTGCAAAGGTAGAAGGTAGGAGGAGGTGAAGAGATGAGGGGGCCGAGTTTGAGCGGCTGAGTGGGACGGAGACTGCAGCAGCGGCAGCCCACAGCCTCTTAAAGGGGCCGTGTCTGCAAGCGGACTTTCGTGGTAACCAACCTGCTCACTCTGAGCACAAGTGCTGGGTGGGCTGCGCAGGGGACACCAGGGACTTATAGGGAGACACTGGACTGTCTGAGTGAAGGCTAGAGGCAAGGCTCTCCCCTGAGCAGAAGTGCTGGAGGTATCCAATGTTCCTCTGTTGAGCCCTTCCCCCTACCAATGTGTGGACACAGCAACGCCATAGCTGTGACATCATCAAACTGGATAACAGAGGTTGCTCCGCCCAGAAGATTCCCTAAAACTCTTCCTCCCCAACTAGCGGCCCTACCCAAGCCACATCCAGGTGTATCCTCAGAGAGTCAGGTGCTCCTTGTTTAGCCGCGCCAGGACTCACACTGGTGGCAGCTGGCCTCAGTTTCTGGTGTGGCCTTTGGAGGCAACTATAAGCACAGCATCTGTGGATTGCTTGCTGAATCTTAACAGGTGGCTCCAGAGGGGCACAGGTTGGGGCTAAATGTGGCCTGCCGCTAAACCTTTCTCAGGGCTGTGCCACTGGACACCTACTTCACAAAGCTGCATTAATAAGACCAGGAGACTTAGGAGCTTGGCTTAGTACATAGAAACAGACACAAAAAGGCAGCCAAAATGGGAAGACGAAGGAGCAGAAACCATATTAGAGAATAGAACAGAGATCCAGGAATAATAGAGTCAAGCAATCTTTCATTCTATGTGTGTGTCTTTTAATCCGAAGTGAGTCAGAGTTCAAAACACTGGTTATAAAGATGCTCCATGAACTTAGGGGAAGTATAGATGAGTTCAGTGAGAATTTTAACAAAGAGATAAAAAGCATAAAAACGAAAATAGAAATTATAAAAGGGAACCAGTCAGAAATGGAGAACACATTATCTGAGATGAGTATATTAGACGGAATAAACAGAGTGGATAAAAAGAGTATTGTAACACATATAGAGGATGAGAAAGCCAACAGCACTCAATCAGAATGGCAAGAAAAAGGAAGCCAAGACTATAATAATAATTTAAGGAGCCTATGGGGCACTATTAAATGTAAAAATATCTGTGTCAAGGGGTACTTGAAGGAAAACAAGACATTGAAGAGCTATTTGAAGAAATAATGATGGAAAACTTCCCCCATCTGGTAAAAGAGATAGACATACAACCCCAGGAAGCTCAGAGAGACCCAAGAAAGAGGAATCCAAAGATACCCACACCAAGGCACATCATAATTAAAATGCCAAAGGTTAAATACAAAGAGAGAATCTTAAAAGCAGCAAGAGAAATGCAATTAGTTATATACAAGGGAGCACCCATAAGACTGGCAGCTGATTTCTCAAAAGAAACTATATACAGAACAGAAGGGCTTGACACAAAATATCTGACGTGATGAAAACCCAGGATCTACAACCAAGAATATTTTTTTCAGCGAAGGTATCATTTAGAGTCTAAGGACAGATACACACACACACACAAAAGCTAAAGGAATTTACCAACGCCAAGCCAGTATTACAGGAAATGTTGGAGGGACTTCTTTAAGAAGAAAATACATGTATCAAAAACATGAATAAGGAATGGTAATAACTACATTCCTATCAACAAGTACCTCAAATGGAAAAGAATTAAGTGCTCCAACCAAAAGACAGAGTAGCCGAATGGATAAGAGAACAAGACCCCTACATATGCTGCCTGTAAGAGACTCACTTCAGATTAAAAGACACACACACAGAATGAAAGGAAGGGGATGGAGAAAGATATTGCCTTGATGGACCTAGAGTGTATTGTGCTGAATGAAATGGGTCGGATAGAGAAAGACAAATATCGCATGATTTCACATAAATGTGGAAGCTAAAAAACAAAATAAACAACAACAACAACAAAAGGGGGAATAAACTCATAGATATGGAAAATATTTTGAGAGCTACTAGATGGGAAGGGGTTGGGAGAACTGTGAAAAAAGGCAAAGGGATTAAGAGGTGCAAATGGAGAGTTGCAGAATAGACATGGAGATGTAGAGTGTAGCATGGGAAAGATGGTTAATAACGTTGTAATAAGTATGTAAGGGGGAAGAGGAGTACTGGATTTAGTGGGGCGATCGCTTTGCGAGCTATGTGGATCTCTGATCACTATGCTGTACAACTGAAACTAGTATATTGTTGTATGCCAACTATAATTGAAAAAAAATTCATCGAATTGTGCAATATAAATACATGCAACTAATTGTCTATTATATTTCAATAAAGCCGAGGAAAAAAATGATATTCAATAGTTTTCCATTACAAAGATATTAAAATCCAGATCCCGCAGAGCAAGGCCCCCTGCCATCCCTCTAGTCCCATGTTGAACCACTGTCCATGTTGCCTTTCTGTCACAGAGGCCTTTGTTAAGTTCCATAAACAATCTAAACTCTTTCCTGCTTTAGGCTGTTTCTTTGATGTGAAATGTCCTTCCCAAGCTC
>NW_006434369.1:7814467-7819449 GCF_000325575.1 Pteropus alecto
AATACAAAGTCCTCAAGGAGGTCTTTCCTAATTACCTGATTTTAAAAATCCCTGACCCTTTATTTTCTGTTACAGCACCCTATTTACTGTCTTCAATGAACTTCCACCAGCACCAAACTATTTAACTAATTAGTTTGTTGGCTCTCAATTTCCACTACTAGAATATAAATTCTAAGAATATAAGAGCCATTGATATGTTGTTTACCATAGTAGCACAAACACCTATCATAATCCAGCACAGAGTTAATACTCATTAAATATTTGCCATATAAATAAAGATATTGAACTGTCTCCAAGATTCCTCCTATCTCTATCAGTCTGTGATGGTACACCACACCCTTCTAAGTATGGTAAAGTCAGCACTTTGTCTTGATAAATATTTTTGAATACTATACATTTTAATCTTGATTTTTAAATTATAAATCTAATACCCCATAGTTTCCATAAATAAATATTGACTCTGATCAGCTAAGCTACCCAAGAAATCTTTAACCATAAAATAAAACTGAAAAAAGATTCACATATAGCATCTAGAAAGCACTCAATATATGTTAGACAAATGAATGAATTCCTTTTTTTTATCTTCATCACTACAAATCCCCAACTTTCACAAATCGGCTTCAGGTTTAGGCTCATCAAACATATCCATTAATAAAATTCATAGAATACAATCCCTGTAGGATTATTTCTTGATAAATGTTTAGAGATCTACCTGAGGAGGTGTATTTTGTACCTAAAGCTTTTAAATTTTCTCTGAATGTTCCCTTCTATACTAAGCAAAACAGTCACCACTACTATATCTCGATACTCATAGCTTTCTCAAAATTATAAATACAGTAAGAGCTAGAAAGATGTTTATTTTATAATATTATTCTAAAATAAAAACAAAGTCACAACAAAAATATTTTTCCTTCTCATCTCTCCCAAAGGTGTTTTCGCTCACTTCTCGTAATTCTAAAAAATGTATCATCTCTACTCCAACATTCAGAAAAAAGGCTATAAGACCTCCTGAAATGGAGTACCTTTATACTTACCAAAGTCCAACTGTGCTCTGACTCAGCAAAATGGGATCAATCCAATTAATTAAATGCAACAGTTAATAATGAGCGAAAAAAAAATTTTAAGGAAAAAAAACACCTTCTAAATTCTTCCACACTTACCAAATGCCTTAATCCAAGTTTAACAAGTAGGAACAGAAATATAGATTAAATTTTATCAAATTTATTTGCCTTGAATGGCTTTTCTCAATAGGACTTTCAGACTCAATCTTAATGTTGTCACTTTGCAACACAGCCACATAACGTACTATTGATTGATATGTATTCAACTGTGAAGATTATGAAAAAGTAAAAAGCCGCAATATTTTTTTAACGAGATAAAAATGATATCTATATAAGGAAAGAAGCACACTGTTAGGAAAGACGATTTTATATTTATTACATATTAAGGTTAAAAAATTTTGTTGTGTGACAGACAGACAAAACACTCCTATCCTCGAAAGACAAACCCAGAAGAGCACTGCTTCCTTTCTTATCGGTCCAGGAAATAATGGGTTTGGGGGAGCTTTTAACTTATGAAAAAGATTTCTCCTCATTTAATGGTTGAGAAAAAAAGAAGAGCTCAACTGCTGGTATCCCTGAAGATGGTCAGAAATCATCTGGAAAATCTGCACATAAAGAAGGGAAACTTATAGCGGGACAAAATATATCAAATAGAAAAAGAATGTCATAGAGTAGTTTAAAGAAGCAAAGGTAGCCAGCAGCTACTGGGCAAAAGCGGACACAGGGTGCAGGAGATGAAAACAGAAAATAACTGTTAAAATGCTTTAAACTAGTCTTCAAAATCTTTTTATTATTCAGCTAGCACCAGAGGCTCCAAGAGTGACATAAATACATTTAAAAGGTACCTCAAGAACATGATGTACTCTCTCTCTTCTCTTAGATTTTATTTTCAGTTGTTAGAAAAAACAATTAAAGTTTAAACATCTTATACTTGGCAATAAATATAGAAACATCAGAGCCCAGAACTGGAGACCGAGTTTAAATGTCACCTGTATATGGGGTATTAACTGAAATCATGAAAACAAGGTTGGCAAACTATGAGCTTCCCAAGGAAGTTAGAGAAACTTAAAGAGAAAGTGAGAAATGCTGAAGATACATAAAACAAGACTCAGAAACACTGTTCGCGGGTTGGAGAAAGAGAAGAAAGAAAAGGAATCAAGAGGATGAAAAATAAAAGTCATCCCTAAATCCAAGGAAACAAAAGGTGACAAGGAGGCATCAAAAGCAGCAAGTAGGTTAATGATAGGAACACCCAGAGGACCTTTCTAAGGGGAAGGCACAATGGTTTTAGGGTGAAAGTTTGGCCATGGCAGAGAGAAAATGCAGAAAATGAATTCGAACAGCTAAACTAATAGAGAAAAGAAGCAAGGAGGTACATTAGAATAGTGGACTAATTTAAGTGAAATATGGATGATAAATCATGAGAGAGCATTTTGATATTGATATGTATGATGGTAAATTTGAGCTCTTTAAATATGTCCAGTTTTTTTCCACTTGGCGCTAATGAAAAACCAAGGGTATTAAATCAAATTTCAGATTGTAGGCTAACTAAATAATATTGAATTATGAACATTTTAGTATCAATTTTGCTTTACAAAAGCATCCTAGTCATGATAAAAACAAGTATGTTAACATAAAAAAATGTAAAACTGAGCATCTAATTTCTGAATTTGAAAAACATAAAATGTTTTTCTTACCCAATACAATGAAAAGTATAGCATCATGGATTTTAGAGCTGCAGACAAAAGCCACTGATTTATTTTACAGTAACTACAACTGAGACATTCTGTCATGGAGCTAACAATGCCTCAGGAGTGCCACATGGCTACAGTGTGACTGTTAACAGACACTAGCCATAGGTCCCTCCTGTGTATCTACAGAGCATCTAGGGAGACTGAAACATCAAATATGTTAAAAATCCGTAATTTAACGATAATACTTTAAAACCAAACTAATCACTTTTGGAAAATGCTAGGAAACCAACTCTTTATTCTGAAAATGGATCGTAATATATAAAGAGAAAGACTCAAGCATTTATCCTGTCTTTCCTTTACAAAAATTTCCGTAGAATAACCACATAAGGCAAAATTCTTCTTCATAGATGCATTTCTACTAATAAATAAAGGATGATAGGATTGTATTATTTTACAACCCCTAATGAAATAATTGATGTAGGTCAGGAGTTGGCAAATAATGGCCAGCGGGCCAAATCTGATCTGGTAAATAAATAAAGCTTTATAGGAACACAGCCATGCCCATTCGTTTACATATTGCCTAAAGCTGTTGTCGCACTACAGTGACAGAGACCTTATGGCCTGCAAAGCTGAAAATATATTTACTATCTGGCCCTTTACAGAAAATGCTTGCCAGTCCCTGATCTACACAATAATTATCAATGGCTGCTGAAACCATTAGGCCAAAAGCAGATGAGGAAGTTTATAATGGATGGATCAGGCTGACTACACTTGTGCTCACAGGTCAAACTTAACCTCACAAAAAGAGGGACAGGTATTATATGCCCTCTGATGCCTTATTATAGAAAGTACATACTCTGCCTTTGAAGTCTTCTTGCTAAAAACTGGAAATTCTCATCAAAGCTCTAATTACCAGTTTATAGGAAATATAGGAGACAGAAAAACAAATTAAATTACACCATGGGACACAACTTGTAAAAATTTACACTTTGGGAAAATCTATAGGTAAAGGATCTGGTTTATTCAATAAATAAAAAGAAAAAATAAAAGGTAAACCTATAGATTAAAAGAGGCTTAAGGGATTTATTGACTAAATGCATGTGTAGTCCTTATTTGGATTCTGATTCTGACACGACAACTAGACAAAAAATTTACAAGACAATCAAAAATTTGAATACTGATCAGAATTACTGTGCTGTTTTCTAGTGTGCAAATAATGTTGTAGTTATACTTTTTAAATTCTCTTTATTGTTTTAAAGATACATACTGATGTATTCACAGATGAAATAATATGACATCTGGGCTTTGTTTAAAATAATCCAATGGGGAGGGGAACAGATAAATGAAGCAAGATTGGCCACATGTTGATCATTGTTAAGGCTGGCTGATTGGCAAAATGGGATTTATTCTACCATTTTTTCTACTTTTGAATATGTTTAACAGTTTTTCCATAATGAAAAGATAAAAATAAAAACCATTAGCAAAGCTTTCTGTCACAACTTTCCAACAATTGTTTTCATGGATGTTTTGTTTCTCCCCCTGCCCATCCATCATGTATATCTGTTCCTCAACCAAATATTTATTCAACACTTACTAAGTGCTAGAAATAATCTTACCTTCAAGGAATGTACAATCTAGAGGTGGAGCCAAGTAAGTAATTCAGCTATTATAGCACTTGATGATAAATGCTGCAAAAGAGGATGCTAAGGGAATGCAGAGAAGGAGAAGCTACACATTCCTGTGTTCCTTATTCCCACGTCTTAATATTCTTTTGTAGTATATTAATTATCCTGATTTTCTACTTTTTCTCTCCTAAGCAATAGATTTCTTTTCTCTAAGTGGCCCTGACTTACCCCATCTTATAACCCAGAGGTTTCCTATTGACTAGTCCATGACACGATGAAAGTGAGACACTGAATTCTGCTTCCACTCTGTTCCACACAGGTCCTTTACTTCTCGGTGACTTATTTCAACAGCCCTATATTCCTACAGCGAAATAGCAGAATATCAGTAATTCCATTAAAAAATGGGCTAAGGGCTTGAATAGACATTTTACCAAAGACATACAGATGGCCAACAGGTAGATTAAAAAAGTTCAGTATCACTCATCATCAAGGAACTGCAAATCAAAACCACAATGAGATATCACTTCACATCTGTCAGGAGATGGCCACCGCCAAAAATATCAGAAAATATCAAGTGCTGTCAAAGATATGAAGAAACTGGA
>NW_006434369.1:7819468-7823160 GCF_000325575.1 Pteropus alecto
AGGAATGCAATGGTGCGGCGCTTATGGAAAACATCATGAAAGTTCCTCCAAGAATTAAAAATAATACTACAATAAGATCCGGCAATTCTTTTTCTGGGTATTTATCCAAAAGAACTGAAATCAAGATCTCAAACTGATATTAGAAGTTCAAGTTCATTGCAGCACTATTCATAATAACCAAGATGTGGAAACAACCTAAATGTCCCTCCATGGATGAATAGATAAATAAAATGTGGTATATATACATAATGGAACATTATTCAGCCATAAAAAAGAGAGCAAATCCTGCCATTTTCGACAATATGAACAAACATGGAGGATATTATGCTAAGTGAAATAAGCCAGTCACAGAAAGATACTACATGATTCCACTTACATGAAATATCTAAAGTAGTCAGATTCATAGAATCAAAATGGAATGGTGGTTGCCAGGGGGAAGGTTGAGAGAGAAATGAGAGGTTACTAGTCAAGGGACATAAAGTTTCAGTTAAGCAACGTGAATAAACTCTAAAGATCTGCTTAACAACACTGAACCTATAGTCAATATGGGATCATACGCTTCAAACTTTGTTAAGAGGGTAAATCTCGTGTCAAGTGTTCTTACTACAATTTTTTTAATGGGTTATTTTATTACTTAAAAAAAAAAAGACAGAAAAACTGTCAACACAAAATTGAGGTATAGCAATACAGGAAAAAGAACAAGCGGGGAAAAATCTAGCTTATTGTTTAATACCCAAAACAGTTTAATAGGTTTTGACATAAGTAAGAGAAGTGGTATACATCAATCTTTAAAAATTTTTAAACATTGTAGTGATCACATTTAACCAAAACATTTTTAAAGGTTTGCTTATTATTTTAGATCTGAGTCGGTTGTTTTGTAGTTGTCATATTGCTGTTACTTTATTTCTGTCACATTCCCTGTAGTATGGGAGTAACTCAAAAGAGGTTTATTTGGCAGATTCAGACAGACAACAGAGAACTCTACTAAATCACCTGTTGGGGCTACCAGGGACACTGCTGAGTCACTGTCATCACCACCTATGGGCAATTTTACCTTTTAAGGTTATTTTCTTTAAATAAAAAAAAAATGCAATGGCCACACTGTGGTAGTTTGACATTTGATAAATATATTCTTTGATAACAACATCTAGTGGTAAACCCCCAAATTGGGCAAGAATCATTTTTGGTTAAACCAATCCCAGCTTTCTCTAATGAGTAGACTCTGGGATCTTGAGTAAATCGCTTGGGGAAATTACTTAACCTTTCTGTATCATAGCTTTTCCATCTGAGAAATTAAGATTCTGAACTTGATGGCTAAAGACCTTCCTTGTTCCAACATTACAGGGACCCAAGATTAGGAGCAGATTTTCTATATGCATTGGGGCATTAGCAGCAATTCAAAAGACAACTGGGAGGGTTTACATCCTAACAAAGCAAAGTACTAGTAACACTTATTTTCTCACTACTCAGTGTTCACTAAGCCTTGCTAAATTTTCTTCTTAGGATCTGGCACAGAGAAAAGCAGCCTACCTACATTAACTGTTATTAATGTAAATTAGTTCTAAGAAAATCAAATTGCTATATAACAATATTAAAATATATGCTGATGATCAGAGGATGGCACTTAGAAGTCAAAAAAGATCTGGGTTTAAATCGCAACTCCACCAGTCACTAACTATATTGATCATGTTATTTAAAATGTCTGAGCCTATCTCTTGATTTAATATGGGCACAGTACTGACCTCACAGAGTTGTTAGAAGGATTAAGTAAAAATAACAGATTTAATGTACCTGGTTAAACAAATATTAGTTCCTTCTCCCTTATTCATGGACATTAAACTCTTCTAGGTATCCTTGATATCCACTCCATTTCTGGTTTCAGCCTGAATTTCCATTCATAGAACACCCTTGCTTGCCCTGTGTTATTAACAAACTCTCCCCTTGACTAAACTTTAGTCAGGCTCCTCTGAGACCTCAATCTTGGCCTATAAGAACTGCAACTTTCAACACAATCAAATTTCATCCATCTTCCACACTAAGAAACAGAAATATACACTAGCATAGTTTCTATTAGCCAAAGGCTGTGTTCCTAGAATGATGACCCAGCTCCCTAAAATGCCTGCCTGAGAAAGCTCAGTGCTGCCAAAAGAATTTACTGTTGTTCCAGCCAAAACCTGGCTATAGACCACTGATCACCCTTTTCTTAGACCATTTACTTTTAAAACTTTACAATTACAAATCCTTTCCCTGCCCCTTTGAGACGTAAATCTTCTACCAGTTAGGTTCTCCAAGAGGACCCAGGAGTTACCTCTTCAAAATACAAACATCCAGGGAGCACTCTCTCCTATCTCCCAGTTCTTGTGGGAGAGTAAGAGCATAATTCCAGAGGGCACCTCGCTCCAATTTGCAAAAGTACTTCCTATCCTAAATATATGAGAAGTTTGTTTCTCCTCCAGGTAAGTGCCAATGAAAAAAACAGAGAATGCCTAACCACAAAGACAAACTTCCCTTAAGGATCATTAGTACTCTCCCTTTAGCACACCCCAGGATCTAAAAGGCCTTCTGCCTTTTGTTTCAGTGGTGTCGAGCTCAGTTTACACTTAAGTATCTCTCCTCTACTGCAGTAGTACTGAATAGAATCTGACTTGCCATTTTTAAATGTCTGGTGTAAAAGTTTTCTTTAATATTATTCACTTAGCCAACATTTATTGAATACCTCCCATGTACCAGCTACCATATCTCTAACAATGAGCAAGATGCTGTCACTTTCCTCACAGAACTCAAAATCTAACAGAGACAGGCATATATACAAAATATAGCAGTCATATGGCAGTGAGATAAGTGCTGGTGGTACATAGTTCTACTGGTATCTCAATATTCATTTGTCTAGTAATATAACTTATTTACTGTAAAAAGTCCTATTTCTATATCTGTCTAAAAAAAAAAATCCAAACCATGGACTGCAACTGCAAGCTGAAACAAGCTCCATGGGCCTAATAATGATGCCTTACATTGTGTGGTATTTTCTAATTTTATCAAGGGTTCTGATATATATCTGTTATTTGATATTCATTCTTATTTGGATGAATGAAATTATATAGTGCTTTGTAATTTAAAAACAACTTTCACTATTTGCACATCTATGAGGTAGCCATTAGTGTCCCCTATGTGCAATTAAATATTCATAATTCTATTTATTAATGCTTATCTTGTATCTATTCTACCAAATGAAAATTTCAGAAAAAGACAAAGAACAGAAAAGTTTCCTTTCATATATTCTTAGAAAGACACTGATGTTCCTCTTTTCATTTTTCAGTTTACTATAAATATTCATAAACTTACTATCTTGAACAACAACCAAAAATTTTATTTTAAAATGTTATAGGCTCAACTTTTGAGCTTAAATCAATTCAAAATCAATGCGTATCAAAAACACACAAAAAGTCATTAGAGTTCATCATGATATTGGTTGTTTACTACAATGGTATATAGAAAAACAGCATCAAACATATTTAGGTTAACAATTTAGAGATAATAATTTTAAAATTTCTTTGACAGTGCATCAGGATAACACTGGTATATCAAAGTAGGTCAGTATGATTTCTGTGGATCTAATAATTGAAGACTTAATTTTTTTAGAGCAGTTTAAGAATAACAGAAAAACTGATAGAAAGGTACAGAGATTTGTCATT
>NW_006434369.1:7823235-7828765 GCF_000325575.1 Pteropus alecto
CACTTGTTACAATTGATGAACATTACCTTATTAATTTTTTTGAACATTACCTTAATAATTTTTAAAAGCTATTTTTAAGACTGATTTTTGCTTCCTGTATTATAATGAAAGTATTAAATCCTAAAGAAATTAGCATAAAAAATTAAGCATTCTGTGAAATTTCACTAAAAGACTAAGAAAATAATTTCACATTAATGAATTGTTAAATATTTGTGATTTTCTAATAATAAATGCCAATAAAGTTGTTCTTATTCTATATTACAATTAAAGATCTACACTAAAGTCATTATCAAATTTTTATAAAATTGCCTTATATATTTAATTGATTTCATTATAAGAAATAATAAAGAACTAAGTGGTTCAAAAAAAAGTATTCAAAAGATCAATAATATAACACTGCAGATCAGTTTATTTTTTTATACAAAAGTCTCTTAGTTACCAATATACACTGAGTAGAATTTCTCTAGTTCAAATTTTTCAGAATTTTTAACTTTTCTGTCCAGTCATTACATCTTGAAGAATCCTTGATTATTCTAAGAAAAGGCCATAATTTAGAGGAAAAAAAAAATCGCACTATCACACATATCTTTGTCAATTCAGGTCACGTAAAGTAATGACACTAAAGAATGCTTTTGCGGTTCCACTCTCATAAAGAGTGAAATTTGTATCAGACCAACCCTTCCATGAAGAAAAGTTGGATACAATTTATAATAGCAAAAAATTGTTCAAAGCCTTAGACAGCAATCAAGGCAACCAAGACTAGAGAGACCAAGACCCAGGAGAAAAGGGAAAATGTACTGTAGTGAGCCTGACATTCTCGGCCACCTTGCTCGTCAAAGCATTTGCCAATTTCTGTGCTTACTCAAGGCAAGAGGCCAAGAAGAAAGCAGCAGCTCAAATTTTGGCTCACTGCACTATGTGCTCAAAAACTGGAGTTCAAGTTTACCAAAGCAGGAAGGATTGAAAGAGCCAAGAACCCAAAGAGCAGAGGAGTAGAGAAGCAAGACCAATATCCTACATAACAATTCTCTTCAAAATTCCTAAGTGGCATAACACCAGAAGCCAGGAAACCAAAGAGAAAGCGGCATATATGAGGTTAAAATATTAGGCAGAGCTTTTCGTAGGTTTGTAGAGCTGAGAAAAAAGAAAGTAGAGTTCAGACTCTCCAAGGAGGAAGGTCCCAGAAAACAGCTGAGTTGAGATCTCTAAAAGGCCATGCCCTAGGAATAAAGAAAAACCGAAAGTAAAATATTTCTCAAAAAGAATGAAAGTCAGAATCAAATTTTTTCAATCCTTGACTGAATCAAAATAGGTTACCCTTAGTTTGTCTTCCAGAGGAAAATTAAGTGGACTCTAAGGAAAGATAACATCGTTTAGAGCATCTACAATTTTTCAAATACACTGTCTGATATTCCATTAAAAAAACAAAAACAAAAACAAAAACCCACCTCACTCATGCTAGGGGACAAGACTAAATGACTCAAATCCAGGGAGGAGGGGTGAGAGATGGACAGGAGAAAGTGAACCACTGGTATTCAAATACTGAAGTTATTAGACATGAACATTAAAAGAACTATGATTAATATGTTCAAGGAAACAGACGACAAGTGAAAAATTTTACCAGAGAACTGGAATCTGTTTTAAAAAGAAAAATGTAAAAATCAAATAAAGATTGAAAATCTCAAAAATACAATAACTGGAACAGATTTACTTCAGTATGATGGAGTGAGGAGACTGGCAAATCTCCCCATAAAACAATTATAGAACTGGTCAAAACTGTCCAAATCAATTAATTCAGCACTTTGAAAATTACAGAATACAAGAAACTGAGAAGCATAGACTCATGAAAATGACTGAATTTGGAGTGGGATTAATGTAAGTACTGTAGTACTATTGCCTGGGGCTTCTCCCATCAACCCTATGCCTTCCCTTCAGCATGGTAGGTCAACCAGGGCATAACCAACTGTGAGAAATAGCAGTTTCATTGCCATTGTCAAGGAAGCTCATTTGATATGAAACATTGTTTAAAGTGGTCATCTCAGTTACAGGTTAATATGGAGAGACAGAAGCTCCACTAGCCTAAGGCAGCAATTCTGTTTAGGGGAGCCATAGACTGGCAGACTAGCCCGATATGTTGTTCCAGAAGGTAAGACAGAAAAAAGAGGTTTGAAAAATAGTCTGAGTTGACCAAAAGCTGAGCCCATATATACTAGAGACTAGAGTTTATCACACATACACATTCATGGCCAACAGAGCCTGAATACATGCATAGAGAATATGAAAGAGTGCCCAATGGAAGTTAAAACAGGGGCAGACTTGAAAACACCCTGAACTTTGAATGAACTCCCCAGTCCAAATACAGATCCACCTATAGAGATTGAAAGCTTTACTGGCTTGAGATATTTGAGCACAAGTTCTGACTAACCTTTAGCTGAATCTTCAGCTATACAGACATAGGAAAGATCCTGGGAGCCAGGTTTAAAAATTAAAAGATTAGAAAAAGAACTAAGCAGATATAACAGCTACACATTATGGGGAGACAGATTTCACAAATTGAAGCCTGTTAAGTTACTAATCACAAAATAAATAAATAAGTAAGCAAACAACCACTACCAGTATTGGGGAAAATAAATCATAATCTCCAGTTGCTATTAATGATATATTATCCAAAATGTCCAGTATTCAACAACAATGAAAAAACTAAGATATGCAAAGAAACAAGAGAAGGTGACCCATACTCAGGAAAAAAACAGCAGTCAATAATTAGGGTCTCTGAGTGACCCCATATGTTAGATTTAGCAAAGACCTCAGGCTGCTATTACAACTACATTTACAAAATTTTTGTAATAGGTTGAAAGAATTTTTTTAAAGTATGGTAACAATGACTCAACCAATAGAGAATCTTAATAAAGAGATTATTTTGAAAGAACCAAACAGAAACTTGAGACTTGAAAATTACAATAACTGAAATGAAAAACGCAACAGAGGCTCAATAGTACATTTGAGATGGAAAAAAAAAAGAATCAGTAATGTTAAAATAAAGATATATTATCCAATCTGAAGAACAGAGAGCAAAACATTTAAAGAAAAATAGACAGAGTTCTAGAAACCCATGGGCCAATATTAAGTATACTAATATACGTGTAATGAGAGATGAATAGGAGAGAAAGAAAAAGGCAGAAAAAATATGTGAAGATATACTAGTCAAAAAATTCTCAAATTTAATGTAAAAAAATAATCTACAAATCTAAAAGTTTAATGAACCCAACCAAAGTAAGATAAACACACAAAGACACATCACAGTCTGTTGACAGACAAAAAGAAAAATAAAATCTTGAAAATAGCAAGAGAAAAACCAATCATCACATACCAAGAAAAAATGAGATTAACGACTGACTTCCCAACAGAGACAATGGAGGCCAGAAGTTGGTGGATGACATACTCACAAAGTGTTGGGGGAAAAAAACTGTCAACCAACTGAGCAAAACTTCAAAAATGAAGGTGGAAAAAGATATTCCCAGATAAATGAAGACTGGGAGAATTTGTTCCTAGCATACAAGCCTTACACAAAACACTAAAGGAAGTTCTTTGAACTAAAAAGAATGGCATCAGACATTAAATTGAATTAACAAGAAGAAATGAAAATGTTCCAAATGCTAAATATGTAGGTAAATACAAAATATTCTACAAATATATTTTTCTAACTTCTTTAAAACACATAAAATTGTATAAAGCAATAATTATAACATTGTTGGGTTTGAAATATTTAGAGATGCAATTGTTTAGTTTTTAATATATAGAGAGATGTGATATATACAACAAGAACTTAAAGGAAGGGGGAGTGTAAGAAGATTATATTTCACTGAAATTAAGTTACTATTAATCTGAAGTACACTACTATAAATTAAGACACGTAATCCCTAAAGCAACCACTACTAAAATAACAACAAAACAAGCATATTTAAAAATCAAAAAACAAATTTAAAAAAAACTATTAAAAACCGGTTAACACAAAAGAAGGAAGTCAAGGAGGAAGAGAGATATAAAATATGAGATATATAGAACACACAGCAAATGGGCAGATATAAAACCATATCAATAATTATATTAAATGTGAATGGACTAAACATTCCACTCAAAAAGCAGAGACTGTCTGATTGGATTTTTAAAAAGCACAGCTGAATTAGGTGTTATCTATAAGAGTCACACCTCAGGTTCTGACATACAAATAGACCGGAAGTCAAAGTAGAGGAAAGTTATATCATGTTAACAGTAAACATAAGTGAGCTGAAATGGCTATATTAACATTAAATAAAACAGACTAACACAAGAAATATTACTAGAGATAAAAAGAAATGTCATAATGATAAACCTGTTAATAAATCAGGAAGATATAACAATTATAAATGTATATACAAATAATAGAAAGCAAAATCTGAGAGTTATGAGAGGAGAAACAGATCAGTCAACAATAACAGTTGCTGATTTCAATAACCTACTCTCAATAATTGGTACAATATCTAGACCAAATATCGGCAATGACAGCAAACACTTAAATAAAACTATCAACCAATTTGACCTAACTGATATTAGTAAACTCTACTCAATGACTTTAGAATAAACAGTCTTTTCAAGCACACATGGAAAAGGAAATATTATAAACAATTATCTCCACAAATTAGACAATTTGGATGAAACTGATAAATTCTCCCAAAAAACAGACCCAAACTGCCAAAACAGACTCAACAAGGGGAAAAAATTGAATTGGTAAGTAAAAACTATCCCGTAAAGAAAAGCCCAAACCCAGATGGCTTCACTGGTGAATTCTATTAAAAATTTAAAGAACAAATAAAGCCAACTCTTCATAATCTCTTTCAGAAAATAAAGAAAAAACACTTGTCAACCCATTCCATGAGGCTAGAATTGCCTTAGTTCGAAAGCCGAGTAAAGGTATCACAAGAATACTACAAAGCAATGCTCTCCATGAATACAAACACAAAAATCCTCTTAAAATGTTCTAGCAGACTGAATTCAGTAATACAGGAAAAAGATTATACAGCTGGAACAAGTGAGATTTAACTCTGGAAAACAAGGTTGGTTTAAAATTCAAAAATCAATAAATGTAATAAACTATATTAGTAAACATAATATTAATAGAAATAAAATTGATAAATCTTAATGAAAGGGGAAAACACAGGATCATCTCCATACATACAGAAAAATATTTAACAAAATCCAATACCCACTGATAATTTTTTAAAACTAAGTATTGAAAGGGTCTTTCTCAACCTAACAAAAGGGCATTAATGGAAGGAAAACTACAGCTAACATTATACATAATGCTGAAAGTCTGAATGCTTTTACCTCCAAATACAAGGACAAAGCAAGGGTGATTGTATTTGCCACAAAAAATGCAAGGTTGTCCAGTTTTGCTACTTTTATCCAACCTTGCAGTGGAAGTTCTGGCAACTACAAAAAGAAGAAAGAAAGAAAAGAAAAAAGGAAGGAAACAGGGAAGAAAAGAATTTAG
>NW_006434369.1:7828801-7854422 GCF_000325575.1 Pteropus alecto
AAAAGGAAGAAACAGAACTTTAGAACTTTTAATTGGCAGAAACTGTATGTAGAATATAATATGGACTCCACAAACAACTCCTAGAACTAATAAATGAATTTAACAAGATTGCAAGACACAGGAAGGAACACAAGAATCAACTGTATTACTTCGTATCAGCTATAAACTAGCTAATATGCTACATACAAGCAACAATTTGAAGATAAAATTAACAAAGCAATTCCATTCATAATAGTATCAAAGAATAATGGGGCAGGTAGGGAAAATGAGTAAAGAGAGTCAAAAGGTGTAAACTACCAGTTATAAATAAGTCCTAGGGATGTAATATACAGCATGGCAACTATAGTTAATAAATCTGTATTGCATATTTGAAAGTCACTAAGAGAGTAGATCTTAAAAGTTCTCATCACAAAAAATATAATTCTGTAACTATGCATGGTGACAAATGTTAACTAGACTTACTGTGGTGATCATTTCACAATGTATACAAATATCAAATCATTATGCTGTATATCTGAAACTAAAATAATGTTGTATGCTAACTATACCTCACTAAAAAAAGATATTTAAGAATAAGCGTAACAAAATAAGTGCAAGATTTACACACTGAAAACCACAAAATATTACTAAAGGAAATTAAAGATCTAAATAAATGGAGACATTTCATATTCATGAATTGGAAGGCTCGATGTTGCTAAAATGATAATCCTCCCCAAATTGAGCTGTAAATTCAACACAATCTCTATCAAAATCACAACAGACTTCTTCCTGTAGAAACTGGCAAAATTACTTTAACATTGATAAGAGAATGTGTAGGACTTAGAATAACCAAAACAATTTTATAAAACAAGAACAAAATTGGAAGATTTACACTATTTTATTTTTTCAAAATTTAAAATAAAGCATAATAGAAAGTAAGAGTGGATAGATAGAAGACAGTCAGTCAGGCAGGCAAGTAGGCAGGCAGACAGATAGATGGACAGATAAGTCAGGCAAACAACTGAAAGTCCAGAAATAAAGCCTTACATTTATGGCCAATTGATTTTTGACAAGGATGATAATTTAATGAGAAAACTATAGTCTCTTCAGCAAAAGTTCAGATGATTGAATACCCATATGTAACTAAATAGATAAATAAACAGACTTTTATCGCACACCATATACAAAATTAATTCAAAATGGATCCTAGATCTAAATGTAATAGTGAAAATTATAAATTATAGGAAAAAAATCACTATATTTTATGAAAATATAGGAAATCTCAGACTACATAACAAGTTCTTAGGTACAACAACAAAAGCAAACCATAGAAAACTATATTAATAAATTGAACTTCATCAAAATTTAAATCTTTTGCACTTCAAAAGAAGACACTATCTAGAAAACGAAAATACTAGTCACAGATTTGGGGAAAATATTTATAAATCATGCATCTGACAAAGAGCCTGTATCCATAATACATAAACTACTCTTACAAATCAATAAGATAACCCAATTAAAAATGCGCAAGAGAAGCAAATAGACATTTCACCAAGAAAAACATGTGGTTAATAAGCACATAAAAAGGTGTTCATCAGCATTAAGTATTAGGAAAATGCAAATGAAATCATAAATTCAACTCTACATACACACTAGAATGGCTGTAATCAATAATTGACCAGTATGTGAAGAAACTGAAACCTTCATACATTGCTGGTGAGAATATAAAATGTTACAGCCAATTAGGAAAACAGTTTGGTAGTTTCTTAAAACTTTAAACATACATCCACCACATGACCCAGAAATCTTACTCCACTTCTCTTACCTAAAAAAACGAAAATATATGTATACAAGACTTACAAGAATTGTCATGGCGGCATTATTCATAGTAGCCAATAACTGGAAACAATCCAAATTTCCATTAAGTAATGAACAGATAAAGAAACAGATATATACCTATACAATATAATACTATTCAGCAATAAAAATGAACAAAATACCAATGTATGCCACAATATGGACAAGCCTTGTAAACTTCAAAAACATTATGCTGAGTGAAAGAAGCCAGATACAAAAGACTACATGTTGCATGATTCAATTTATATTATATGAGTAGAAAAGGCAAATTTATAGAAACAGTGGTTGCATGGGATTAGAGATAAAAAGAGATTGCAAATGGCCTCAAGAGAATCTTGGGGGTAGATAAATGTTCTAAAATTGGATTGTGGTAATGGTTACACTACTCTATAAATGTAACTAATATCATCAAAATGTATACTTACAATGGGTGAATCTTATGGCATGTAAATTATACCTCAATAAAGCTGTAACAAAATAGAAACTCAACAGATGCTTTAAAGGCAGATTAAATACTAAAAAGAGAGCATTAGTGCACTTAAAGATAGATCATTAGACAATTTCCAAACTAAAGCAAAGAGAAAAAAAAGATAATGGGATATACAAAGATTCTAGTCAAAATGATGGGATAGGTAAACATTGTGCTTGCCTCTTCCCATGACCACATTAAAGTACAAGTAAAATATAAAACAGTCAACCTGGAGAACCATCTGAAGACTAGATGAATAGAAGTCCTATAACTAAGGATATAAAGAAGAAGCCACCTTGAGACTGGTAGGAGGGGCACAGATACAAAAGAGGCTTGCCCCGCACCCATGTGTGGTGGTTAAGCATCTGAAGGAATATCTCAGCTGCAGAGTACCCCCTGAACAGTGAGGGGTCCCAGCCCCATGTGGACTGACAGCCTGGAGCACCAGCACCTGGAAGAGTAGCTCATACAACATCTGGCTATGAAAATCAGCTGGGATTCTGATCTGCCCAGGTGAGATGGAAGGTGGCTAAAAACCCAAGCATCCTCTTAAAGGGCCTGTGCACAAACTCCCTCACTCTCAGGCACTCATCCTGGGTTTCGGTAAAAAGAGAGAAGCTAGGGAGGTGCCAGAGACATATAAGGAGAGACCGAGTTGTGTGGCTTCAGAGTGAAGTCTGAAGAGAAAGCTGCCATTGTCCCTGTGATTGGGCCCTACTCCAATGGAGCTGGGCAAATGCCATCTTGCCTGTGTCGAGCCCTCACCCCACATAGCCAAATCTGAATTTTCACTGGTCTCGTGACTCACACTCACTCCACCCTGGTGGCTCCATGAGATTCTGCCCCACCAAACTTGTGCACTACCAGAGGCTTTTTCACAGGTGGCAGGCAGTCATTGTTAACCCACGCTGCAGTTTTTCATGAAAACGAAAGAGTCTAAAACAAGACAAGACAGTACAAAAGATCAGTGAAACCAAGAGCTGGTTCTTTGAAAAGATAAAATTGAATAATCTTTAACCAGATTCATCAAGAGAAAAAGAGAGGACCCAAATAAATAAAATCAGAAATGAAAGATAGTGACAACTGACACCACAGAAATACAAAGGACTATAAGAAAATACTACAAGCAATTATATGCCAACAAATTCGGCAATCTGGAAAAAATGGATAAATTCTTGGGAACACAATCTTCCTAGACTGAATCAAGAAGAAACAAGAAATCTGAACTGACTGATTACTACTAATGAAATCGAATCAGTAATCAAAAAGCTTCCCGCAAACAAAAATCCTGGACCGGATGGCTTCCCGGGTGAATTTTACCAAACGCTCCAAGAAGAATTAACACATATCTTTCTCAAATCATTCCAAAAAATTCAAGAGAATGGAAGGCTCCCAATCTCATTTTATAAGGCCACCATCACCATGATTCTAAAGCCAGACAAAGACATTACAAAAAAAAGAAAACTATAGGCCAATATCCCTGATGAACATAAATGCAAAAATCTTCAACAAAATATTAGTAAGTTGAATTCAGCAATACGTTTAAAAAATCATACACCATGATCAAGTGGGATTTATTCCTGCGATGCAAGGTTGGTTCAATATCTGCAAATCAATTAACACAATATACCACATAAACAAAACAAAAAATAAAAATCATATGATCATATCCGTAGATGCGGAAAAAGCATTTAACAAAATCCAACACTGATTTATGATAAAAACTCTCAGCAAAGTGGGAATAGAGGGGACATACCTCAACATAATAAATGCCATATGTGACAAACCCACAGCTAACATCATACGCAACTGGAAAAAGCTAAAAGCATTTTCCTTAAGATAGGAACAACACAGGATGTCATCTTTCACCTCTTCTATTCAACATGGTATTGAAAGTCCTAGCCACAGCAATCAGACAAGAAAAAGAAAGAAAAAGCATCCAAATTGGAAAGGAAGAAGTAAAACTGTCATTATTTGTAGATGACATGATGCTATATAGAAAGAACCCTAAAGATTCCACCAAAAAACTATTACAACTGATAAATGAATTCAGTAAAATATCAGGATATAAAATTAATATGCAGAAATCGGTTGTATTTTTATATACCAAAAATAAATTATCAGAAAGAGAAATTAATAAAAGTAATCCCATTTACGATTGCATCAAAAAAATATAAACTACCTAGGAATAAATTTAATCAAAGAAGGAAAAGACCTGAACTCAGGAAATTATAAGACATTGAAGAAAGAAACTGAAGAAGACACAAAAAAATGGAAGCATATACAGTATTCATGGATAGGAAGAATTAACACTGTTAAGATGTCCATACCACCAAAAGCAATCTATATATTCAAGGCAATCCCTATCAAAATACCAATGGCATTTTTCACAGAACTCAAACAAATAATCCTAAAATTTATACAGAGCCATGGAAGTCCCAAAATAGCCACAGCAATCTTGAGAAAAAAGAGTAAAGTTGGAGATATCACGCTAGTACAAAGCTATGGTAATCAAAACAGAATGGTAGTGGCATAAAAAAGGACACATAGATCAGTGGAACAGAATAGAGAGCCCAGAAATAAACCCACGCCTTATGGTCAATTAATCTCTGACAAAGAAGAAAAGAATAGACAATAGGGTAAAGACAATCTATTCAATAAGTGGTGTCGGAAAAACTGGACAGATACATGCAAAAAAATAAAACTAGACAACCTTCTTATACTATATACAAAAATAAACTCAAAATGGATTAAAGACTTATATGTAAGACCCAAAACCATAACAGTAAGCTCTCTGACATTGCTCTTAGTAATATATTTTTGATGTGCCTGTAGCCTTGGCAAGGGAAACAAAAGAAAAAAATAAACAAATGAGACTACATCAAACTAAAAAGATTTTGCACAGCAAAGGAAACCATCAGGAGACAAAAAGATAGACTCCTGACTGGGAGAAGATATTTGCCAGTGATACATGTGATAAGGGGCTAATACCCAAAATTTATAAAGAAGTCGCACAACTCAACACCAAAAAAAAAATAACAATCCAATTAAAAAAATGAGCAGAGGACTTGAATTGACATTTATCCAAAGAAGATATACAGATGGCCAATAAACATATGAAAAGATGCTCAATGTCACTAGTCATCAGAGAAATGTATATTAAAACCACAATGATATCACTTTGCACCTGTCAGAATGGTCATCATCAATAAATCAACAAACAAGTGTTGGCGAGGATGTGGAGAATAGAGAACCCTTGTGCATTACTGGTGGGATTGCAAATTGGTGCAGCCACTATGGAAAATAGTATGAAGATTCTTTTAAAAATTAAAAATAGAACTACCACGTGACCCAGCAATTCTACTTCTGGATATTCATCTGAAGAAATCCAAAACACTAATTTGAAAAGATATATGCACCCCGACGTTCACTGAAGCATTATTTACAATAGCTCAGATATAGAAGCAACCTAAGTGCCCACCAAGAGACAACTAGATAAAGAAGTTGTGGTACATATACACAATGGAATATTACTCGCCTACAAAAAAGAATGAAATCTTACCATTTGTGACAACATGGATGGACCTGGAAGGTATTATGCTGAGCAAAATTAGTCAGATAGAGAAAGATAAAGACTGTATGATCTCACAAATATGTAGAATCTAAAGAACAAAATAAACAAACAAAAACAGATGCATAGATTCAGGGAATAAGTTGATGGTTGCCAGAAAGAAAGGGAGCTGTGGGCAGGGTGAAAGAGATGAAGGGAATAAGGAGTACAAAAGGGCAGTTACAAAATATTCATAGGGATGTAAAGTAAAGCATAGGAAATATAATTAATAATATGGTAATTACTAGTACCCAGGTGGGTACTAGACTAGTCAAGGAGATCACTTCATAAATATATAAATGTCTAACCACTATGTTGTACACCTGAAACTAATATAATACTGAATGTCAACTGTAAATGAAAAATCAGAAAAGGAAGGTTAAGGGGAATAAGAGGTTCAAATTTCCAGGTATAAAACAAATAAGTCATGGGAATATGGTGTGCAGTATAGGGAATATAATCAATATTATTGTGATAGCACTGTAAGGTGTCAGATGATTGCTAGACTTATGTTGATCGCTTCTTTAGGTGTATAAATGTTGAATAACTATGGTGCACACGTGAACCTAATACAAAATTGAATGTTAGCTATATTTTAATAAAAAGCTTTTTAAAAATAAATAAGAAATAAAGCAAGCCTCAGCAAACTACAAAGGAAAACGAAAATACAGAAAAGAGTTTGAGTCAAATAAGACATAGTGAAAAAGTCTAACATATACATAAAATTATACTTTCAAAAGATGAGAGAGACTAAATCAGAAGAAGTAATATCTGATGTAATAATTGCCAAGAATATGTTAAAACTGATTCAAGAATCTCTATGATCCCCAAGCAGGATAAATTGTAAGGAAAATATACCTGGGCACATTATAATAGAACTCCTCAATATCAAAGACAAAGAAAAACAATTTTTTAAGCAGAGAATAATAGCATATTATCTTCAAAGGACCAACAATGAGACTGAGAGCTGTTTTTTTAGAGAGAAATAAATTACAGAGTACGATGAAATTACATCTTTACAACACTGAAAGACACTAACAACCTAGAATTCTACATGTAGCAAAAATGCACTTCGAGAATTAAGGAAAAAAAAGAAAGAAAATTTCAAACAAACAAAAATACAAAGAAATACTAAAGGGAGTTCTTCCAACACAAGGAAAATAACCCCACAGGGAAACACAGACTTACATGAAGGAATGAAGAGAAAGGCTAAATATAAATAAATACTAACTGTGTAAGACAGCAATAATAATACATCATGTGGTTTACTCATATGTGAAGTTAAAATAACAGCAACAGTACAAAAAGCAGCAGGGACTTTTACAGAGTTAAACTATTCTCAGAATCAAGTGTTGTGAGGAAAATAAAGTACTAATTTAAAATAAATTCATAAATGAAGGATGGATGTTGTAGGATAATGGCTAAAAGAACAACAGGAAGAAAATTGAATGTTAAATACTTGATTCATAAAAAAAAAAAGGCAAGAAAAGAAGGGGAATGAAGAACATAAGGAATAATTAGAAACAAATAGTAAAATGGTACATTTAAATCCAGTGTATTATCAATTACTTTAACTGATTAATTACTTTAACTGTAAATGAACCATTAGATGCTCCAAAGATTATCAGGTGAAATAAAGAAGCAAAACCCAACTATATGCTGTTTATAAAAGTAACGACTCAAAAATAAGAGCCCAAGAAGTTAAAATATAGATAAAGATATACCATACCAACATGAACCAAAGGAAAACTTGTATATACTAATATCAGATAAGTAGACTATAAGCCAAGAACCACTATTAGCACTAAAGAGAGGGATTTAATAATAAATTATTATTAAATAATTTACTTATCAGTTTTCAAAAAAACATTAATAAGAGACATTTAAAATTTTATTGTCACAGTGAGAAATTTAGCTTATTTTTCTCCATAACTGACAGAACAAGTAGACAATCTATAGATAGAAGTTTGATCAATACAATTAATAAATTTTATCCAATATACATTTATAGAACACTGCACCAATAACTTCAGAATATACTGTGTAGCCTATTCAAGTATATTCGTATCATTTACCAAAAGTGATCATATTTGGGCCATAAAAAAAATCTCAGAAATATCAAAAGACTAAAATCTTAACAACATGTTTGTTTGATAATAACAATTTAAGCTAGAAGTCATTACATTAAAAAAATCATTACAATATCCCAAATAATTGAAAATTAAGCAGTAAGTGTTTAATAACCTATAGGTCAAAGAAAAAAGTATGATGGCCTTTTTAAAATATCTTGAGTAGAAAAACTAAGATATGGCATCAAAACTTATAGGATGCTATTAAAACCATGGCTTAAAGGAAAATGTAGAACTTGTATATATTAAAAATCAAAAATCTAAGTATCATTCTCACAAAGTTAGAAAAAGAACAACTAATTAAAGCAAAAAGTATTAGGAATAGAAAATAAACCAAGAGCAGAAATTAATGAATTAGAAAATAAAAAGCATACGATAGCAAAAAAAAAAAAGGTCAAAATAGACTCAGTGAAAGAATAATAAATTTGATAAACCCCAGGCAAGACTGAACAAGCAAACCAAAAAAGCACAAATCATCAACACCAGGAATGAAAAAGGGGACACTACTCATATCCTACAAACCCTAAAAAGAAGTTGAGGGTCTCATTATCAACTTTTACTTGTAAATTTGAACATTTAGATGAAATAACCAAATTCCTTGAAAAACTCAACATAACAGAATTGATACAAGAAGAAATGGAAAGTCTCAATAGGTTTATACTTAATATAATTGTAGCCATAATTAAAAACTTTCCTACAAAGAAAACTCTTGATGAATTTTCTATCAAACGTTTAAGGAAGAACTAATACCAATCTCTCCTAGAGAGATGAACAAAAAAGGAGAACACTTCCCAAGTGGTTTTATAAGACCAACATATCCTTAATATCAAAACAAGGCAAGTTCATTACACAAAAAAGAAAATTAGGAGCTAATCTCTTCTGTAAACATAGACATAAAATTCTTAAACAAAATTATCAAATTGAACTCAACAAAACACAAAAATGTTAGCATATCTGTTTGACTTATAATAGTAATACAAGACTGCTTTAACATTTTTTAAATGTAATTACCACACTGACAAAATAAAGGATAAACAAATCATATGATAATTCCAACAGATGCCAAAAAGTATTTGATAGAACTCAACACATGTTCATGATTAAAATGCCTATCAAATTAGAAATAAGAGAATTTTCTTAACCAGACACAAAGGTTCCAGTAACACACTTAAGTAAGTAAATGGCATACTTTAAATATTGAAAGCTTTCCCCTTGAAACTGGGAATGAGAATGAGACGAACACATGCTATCATCATTACTATTCAAAATCATAACTGAGGTCCTAATTAGTGCAATGAGGCAATAAAAAAAAATATATGAAAGGTATAAGAATTGAACAAGAAAAATTAAAACTCTATCACATAAAATGATTATGCACATAGAAAATCTAAAAGATTCTAGGACTAAACTATTAAAATTAAGAAGTAAATGCAGCAAAATCCTTGCAATCAAAGTCAATACACCAAAATCTATTGCATTTCTATACACAGGCAACAAAAAAATTAGAAGATAAAACTTTAAAAGATGTAATTTGCAATAATAACAAAAAGAATCAACCTAATGAAAATGTGCGAGAATGCTACAGAGGGAATTTGAACACTACTTAGAGAAACTAAAGACAATCTAATTAGATAGAAGCTATATTATGTTCATTGATTAGAAGACTTAATATTGTAAAGATGTCAATTTTCCCAAATTGGTCTACAAATTCAATGCAATCTCAATCAAAATCTCAGCCAGTTTGTGTGTGTGTGTGTGTGGAAATTAATAAGGTGATTCTACAATTTATATGGAAATGCTAAACACTAAGGAAATGTTAAGAAGAAAAACAAAATTGAAAGACTTACATTACCTGATATCAGGACTACATACATTTACGGCATTTTATTAGACAAATAACCCAAAAGGAACATAATACAGAATCCAGAAACAGATTCACAAAAATACAATGACTTGAGTTATGATAAAAAGGTGCCATTGCAATTCAGTGGAGAAAAGATAATCTTTACAACAAGTAATGCTGGGTCAACAGAATATTTAAATAGATAAAAATCATCTTGATCTCTCTCACACATGACACAACAAAATTCATTTCCAAGAAGGTTACAGATCTAAGTGTAAAATGTAAAACAATAAGACTTTTGTTAACACAGGAGAATATCTTCATGACTCCTGAGGCAAGCAAAAATTTCTTAAACAAGACAAACAGCACTAACCTAAAGAGATTTATAAATTGAAATTCATTCGAATTCAAAATTTCTATTCATCAAGGAAACAACATTACAAGATTAAAATGCAAGCCATAGCATAAGAAGATACCTGCAATGCATGTATCTAACAAAGGACTTGAATCTAGAAAATATAAAGAACTCCATAAAAACCAATAAGAACAAGATTTTTTTAATAGGCAAAAGACTTCAACCAGCATCTCACAGAAAAGGCCTTTCAAATGGCCAATAAAACATATAAAAATTGCTCAATCTCACTTATTAGGAAAGTATAAATAAAAACCACAATGAGCTATTACTTTTCATTCACCACTATGACTGCCAATACCAAATGTGAGCAAGAATGAGGAGGAACTAGAACTTTCCTACACTGACATTGGGAATGTAAAGTGGTGCAGCCACTGGGCAATTGCTTGACAGTATCAAAGGTAAATCACACACACAACTAATCACCTATTCCACTCCTAGGTATACACTCAACAGAAATGCTCACATATATATAAGAATGTTCAGGGCAGCACTATTTGTAATAGAGAATAACTAGAAATGACCTAATGTCTATGAACTGTAAATGGATTTTAAAAAATGTGGTATATACAATAATGAAATAGCAAGATGTGGGGGAAGAAAAAACAAACCATTACTACACCCAGCAGCATGGATAAATGTCACAAAGAAATGGTTAGTGACCTAAAAAAAATACATATTGTATGATTCCATTTGTTTAAAGTTTTAAAATAGGCAAACTAATAGTGATAAAATTCAGACTAGTAGTCACCTTTTGGGCACAGGTAATGACTGAAAGAAGGCAACAGACGAACACTGGGGCAATGATAATATTTTATTTTTCGATATTATAAAATATATTTTATTTTTATTTTTTAGTTACACAGGTTGGCTTACTTTGTGAAAACACATATGTATACATAATACGTACAACATAAAACAGATAGAAGAATGTTGTGATGTGTTAAAGCCTACACAAAGCAACCAGATTTTCTAGAACCCAAATCTGATCCCTCCCTGCTAAAAATATTTTAATGTCTTCGTAATAGGGCCTCTGCCTTCCTTACCAGCCACATCTATTCCCATTCCCTCCTCCTCCCCAACCACACATCCCTACCCCAACTCTACCTACTCTCCAAAAGCCACATTATCTATAGAATAGATTCTGGGCTTTTAGTATGCAAATTTCCCTCTTCCTAGCTCTTTTACCTACTCTCACACCACTCTAACCAGTCCCATACCTCCCCCTTGCCTGGGACATCATTCAGTGTAGGTGTTAATCATTCCCAGACCTGGTTTGGACACCTCTCCTACATGCTTCCACATGCATCATGTGCCCCTCATATCACACTCTAGTGTAATGACCAGTCACTCCACTGTCAGCTCCAGGAGAGTGTTCACCTTCAGGTCATCAGTGCCTTGCACACAATGAGTATTTAATAAGTACTTACTGAATAAATAAAGTAATATTGAAATGCATTTACCTAAAATATTTCCTCCTTTCTGCAATGCAAGATTTTTACATGGGCTGTCTAAATTCTCTCTTTTTCTAAGCTGCTTTCTCTAGCAGAAAAATCTATCATTTATAGACCAATTGACCATGATCTAGAGGTTAATTATCAAGCCATTTAAGTTTACTGCAGACCAAAGAATAATTGAATCTCAGACCTGATACAATTTTGAGTTCTAAAATGCTTTAAGCCCCTCCTAATTATGTGTTCCACTATTGGGGTAAAATTGTTTAAAGGTTTCAAACTCTTCCATCACTGTCTATAAAGACAGGAAAAGGGAAGACATTAAATTTGTTATGTTGCTTGTTCCATGCCAAAACTGTATAAATCAATATCATGGTCTATCTCAAATACCCCTTATAGTAAGTGAGGTCTATCTTAAATGAATCACAGATGTCTTTTTTAAATTAAATGTTTTAAACCATCTTTTGCACATATTCAATGTAAGCTATGCTAACTTTTCTACCCATACATTACCATGATTAAGATATCATAACAATCTTAACAGTTTTAGCAACATCATACGGTTATAACTTACATGCTATCCTTTTTGAATATCAAGTGTTCTCATAGATTCCCCACGAAAATACCTTTCATTTATTAATATATAGCTTGTAGCAGTTCCACTGTCAAAATGAGCTTGGAGCACTTACAACTTGAATTAAAATATTTGAATAAAGACCTTGATATTATGACTTTATGAAATATTTCCTGCTAGTTATAATAATTTATTTGGCCATCATAGATGTATCTACCTTCTATGTGTGATATAAGGGAAACTGAATTGTGATGAAATCAACATAGAGTTATATCTTATTCATTGTTTCTCAAAAATCTTATCTAGTCACTCAAGTACTAGGTAACTGAGTGCCCATATGGTGCCAGGCTCTGGAATAACCCTTCGGAATAGAACTTTAAGCAAAAGAAAAGCCTTTGTCTCTGCCCTCAAGGAGTTTACAGTCCATCCATCTGTCGTTCATCCTCACAACAACCCTACCAGGTGATGGTATTATTCCCCTTTTACAATTCAGTGTCTATAGACTCCTGGTCTCTGGCTTATACATGTGCCATTTGTTATACCTGTGTAGATGTACTCCATAAATGAATATATTGCCTTATAAAACCAAAAAACTCATGAGCTAAGTACAGGATTGACATCTTCAGAGCTATACATATAAGAGCTTTAACAAAAAGAGTTGTTTACCCTGCTCTGTAAAACATCATACCATCATCATTTGTCAGTATGAAGAACTTCCTACTTTAACCTAACAGATTCATTTGTTCCTAACATTCTCCAATTATTCAATCTCAGCCCTCTATCCAGAGGTTGAACTAAATCTAATTACTTTTCACCTACAGACAGATACCAGTTGCAAGAACATGCACTTTAATTCTCATGCATCTTACTCCAAGAAGACTGCCAAAACTTATTAGGGAACTAAATGACAAAAACACTTTTAAATCAACACAAATCAATTCCCACTGCTAGAAAAGTTTATGTCCAAGATGGTTATACCATCTTTCCATAAAAAAATGTAATACTACTATCCATTTTTATTATAATCTCCCCAAGATAATAATATTGTATAGTTAATAAGAAACAATAAATATACATGAGCTGATATTACCTCATTTAACCCTTTAACCCTCCAGATGACTCATCATGACAGGTATCATTAGTATCTCATTTTGTAATAAGGTAAGTGAAGCTTGTTAGAGAAGTTAGGAATGTGCTCTAGGTCACATGGCTTACTAAGTGGCAAAGCCAGAATTCCAATCCACATGTGACTAGTAGGAGGAAACCCATGCTCCTTACATCCATTCAATGTGTGCACAGTGAACCAGCAAGGCAGACTACATACTAATCAATAACTCTCAATTTCATTTCCATCTTTTAGTACCTAAGAGCTGATTTAATAACCTTCAATAAGTCTGTTCATTTTTTAGGAGACATGGACCTCAAAAAAAAGTTCACATGACACATGCACGTTAAATACTACAAAGAGTAATAATTTTTTTTAATTCATAGTCTGGGAATGGGGATGTATTTTGTATTTTCTATACTCCTGTTCATATTTCAATGATTAAGAGATCATTAAAAAGCTTTGCTAAAGTACAACTTTGTTACTCTTCTCCCCAGCAAATATATTTACTTCAGTTACAAAAATATATAAATTAGAGAGCTATTACACTTACTTGATTTTGCAGCCTCTCACTCTTGAGACACCATGATTTTTACAGTGCTTATTATTATCATTAGTACTTGAATATGTGCAAGCAAACTGCTAATCCAGGCTTATAAAGGAGTAGGTTTCAGGTATTTTCCTTTTATTTCTTAGCCTTATAATTTCACATAAGAAATGCTATATCATACTAATTAGCAAAGGTTCAAAATTATCTTCCAATGATTTATGTACATTTTTACAAAGCCTTGAGAAGAGAAGGGAACTATATAGTACCTTTTTTTAAGACTTCAACAAAACTATTAAAATATGTAGGTATTATTTAAAGCCTTCATCCAATTGAAAATGTCTCTGCCATGGAAATTCTCATGTCTCAGTGATTATAGATGTTTCAAGTTTTACCAAATAAATAATTCTGATCTGTTTACCAGAGTAGAGGATGGCATTTCTATGCTCTTCTCTGAGACCATTTAATGAGCTACAGAGACAATCACTGGACAACACTAAGCAGGCTGAGGCTTGACTACAGAAACCTAAAATTCTTTTATAATATTCTGGAGTTTTCTGAAGACTGATTCTCTGTGCTGGAAAAAGTTTTCACATAAAATTCTTTTATTAATGCCAGAAATATTTATTGAGCACTTACTGGCATTGTTCTAGAAGCTGAGAATAGCAACAACAAAAAAAAAAATAGAGCCTCTGTCTTGATGGATTTTTTACAAGAGGAAGACAGACAAATGTACACTTTTTATTTGTTTACATGACATGCCAAGTGATAACAGTGCTATGGAAAAGAAGAGGTAAGAGGGGTAGAGAATACAGGAGATAAAAACATTACAATTGTTTATAGAGTGCTTAGGGAAGGCCACTCTGATAACATTTCAAGTACAGACCTAAAAGAAACAAAGGAGTGAACTTACAAATATTTGGAGAAACAGCAGTCCCAGCAAAGGGGACAGCATTGCTAAGGTCCAGAGGCCAGAGTAGGCTAGCTACGTTCAGAGAAAACAGCAAGGCTGGAGTGAATGAGCAAAGGGGAGATGGAGCAGAGGCTAGCAGGGGCCAGAGCATGTAAGCCTTGTCGGCCTCTAAATTGGCTCTGTTATTTATTCTGAGCGAGGAGGAAACCAGAGCAGGGGGGTTTAGTTTTCTTTTGGTATCGGAGTCTTCTGAGCAGGGAAGTGATTTAAAGTACAAAAGGATTGTTCTTGCTGCTACATAGGAAATAAGACAGTATTCTGCCCTATGAGGGCAGAGGTTGGGAGACCAGTTAGAAGGTATCTTCAATAAAGCAAAAGGGAAACGGTAGTAGATTGTACTACAGTGGGAGAAACGGTCAAATTCGAAAGCAGAGTAAACAAATCTGCTAATAGACTCGATTTAAAGTATGAAGGGGAGTAAAGGGAAAAGTCAAGTTATGAAGATGTCAAGTCCAAAGTTATGGCCAAAGCTCCTGAAAGAATGAAGATGCCATTTACTAAACTGGAAAAACTGTAGGAGAAGCAGATCAGAAGAGTTATTGGTACAGGGAATCAGGAGCTGCTTTCTGGATATGTTGGGTTTGAAGTGCCTATTTAGACCATAAAGTGGAAATGTCGAGTGGATGTATAAATGGAAATTAAAAGAAGGAAAGTGGAAATGTAACGTGGATATATGAATGGAAATTAAAAGAAGGATTTTCTATTGAAAATATGAATTTGAGACTCAACAGAGGTAAATGATATTAAAGCTATGAGACAAGATGAGCTATCTAGGAAATGGGGGTAGACCAAAAAAACAAAACAAAAGGAAAGAATCCAATCTGGACTTGAAGGCAATGAAATGTTTAGAGAGATCTACAGAAACCATCAAAGTACACTAAGCAGAAAAGACAGTGAGATGGGCAGAGAATCAACAAAGAGAAGTGTCCTGAAGGCTACATGTTCTGGATTATTGTTCAGCAAATGTTCACTCCCCTACCCTTCCCAATTGCGGATGGAGTGTGCTTCCCTGCCCATTGATGTTAGGTCTGGCTATGTGAATTTCTTTGGCCAATGAAAATGTTAGTTAGTGGGCAAGATGAAAAAAAAAAAAAGGCCTTCAGTATGCTTACGCAGCTTGACTTTACTCTTGGACACTAATAATCTGCCACAACAAGAGCATGCCCTGGGGAGCCCCTTAAACATAAGGCCCAAAACAAATACATGAGTTACAGATCTAAACCCAATCCACAGCCTGGAGCAGGGCCACCCGACTCAGCCCATCCTAGATCAGCCTAAAATGCTGATAGGAGACGCATAAACAAATGATTAAATGTGAGCTACTAAATTTTAGGGTGGTTTGTAATGCAGCATTACTAAAGCAACAACTAATGTAGACACCAAGTGAAGAAAGTCTTAAAAGAAGAAGGGACTGATCGACTGTCAAATGTCACTGATAGGTTGGGAAAGAGGAAGATTGAGAACTGATCTTGGATTTCCCAAGGTCATTCTAAAGCACCTTCGGCAGAGTAATTGGTATAAAGCCCTAACTGATAAATTCAAGAATGAGAGGGCAGAAATAGAATAGTGTAAACACCTCTTTCAGGAAGTTTTGCTATAAAGAAAAGCAAAAAAATGGTGTAGAAGCTAAAGGAAAATGTAGGGGATAAGGAAGTATTCTGCTGTGTTTGTTTTTTTATAAAAATGTGCTTAAATTCATAGTTTGTAATATTATTATAGTATATAAACTAATGAAATGATCCAATAATGGGGAAAATTAACAATAGCAAAAGACCATTATCCATGAGTAGGAAAGAGGGGAAAATACACAATGCACAAGAGGAAAAGATGACTGCAGAGAGGAGCTCAGTCACTTTGGGTCCCATGAGAGATGGCAGTGTGTATGGGTTCAGAAGGAGGTGAGGCTGAAGATCTGGTGGTAGAAGCCTGTGGAAGTTCTCTAGAAACAAGGTCATCTGCAGAGGCTAAGGAGGGAGGAGGGGGTACAGGTTTGAGGTGAGAAAAGAAAAAAAATGGTTGTCTCAGCTAGCAGAATAATCAGCAGACTAGGGAAATGGAGGAGGATTGCCAGACAGCACCTGAGCTCACACATAGATTATATTTAATGTTTTAGCATTCCCATCTAAATGGCAAACTACTTATGATGAAACAGAGTTGGCATAAGCTTACCCCTAAGGTACCCCTTTGAAACTACTACTGCTGTTTATAAAATAAAATCTGTAAACAAACAAATTTTTTAAATTGTCACAGAAACTACTCAAAAAACAGAAATTTAAAAAACTGGAATATTTTAATTTAATGAAATAACATTAAAATGCCTGTCAAGCCAATCGTATGTCATTAAAATTAATGTGAGCTGGAGAAATGAAGAATCCAACTGAGTGAAAGAAGCTATCTGAAACAGTAGTGGGGCGCAACCTAATGCTGATTGAATAATTAGGCGAGAAGTAAATCTGAATCCAGAGTCTTGGACTGCATTATCCAATACGGGAGCGACTGAGCACTTGAAATGCAGCTAGTGCAACTAAGGGACTAAAATTTTAATTTTATTTAATTTTTATTAATTTTAATTTAGAAACTAAAGAAATGTAAAATATCTTTCCATCAAATACAACTTGACCATTTTGGCAGGACTACATTTTATTGTAACTGCTGAAAATCTAGGATCCAAATTGAGATATTCTGTAAGTGTAAATACATACCAGATTTCAAAAATTTCATGTAAAAAAATTTTTTAATGTCAAAGATCTCATTAATAACTTTTATATTAATTACATGTTGAAATTATAATATTTTGGATATGTTGGGTTAAATAAAATCTATTATTAAAATTAATCACTTTTTGCTTTTTTAATATGGCTACCCAAAACTTAAAATCACATATTGAACAGCATTGGTCTAAGGATTAAAATACCAATACCATCTAAAAAGCATGGTTTGGAGTCACCTGTTGTCATGGTGACTATAAAAGAAGGCCAAGTCTATCCATCAATGTCACAGGAAGAATTATCCAGGATGTATGCAGCTCAGGTGCAGTATCTAAGCCTTAAATCTCTGATCAATAAGAAAACATATTTTAATGAAAAATGGTCAAGCAATAACTTGAAATCAATAAGGAATACTATAATAACTAAAGTTCACCTGAAATGGTACTTCCAGCTTACCTGAGATAATAAACTTCCTTCTAGTGAGTAAGGGACTTTCCAATCTAGAGAAGGTTTAGTATTAAATACAGAGATAATGAATAAAATCAGATTTGTTAATACTTTTTAGAAAAGCTTAGAAATATGTTTTATATTAATTGAAGCAGCTTATGAATAATTTTATGTTTTTAATGTTTAAAAGAATCTGACATAAACTGACAGATTAGCCTTCTGATTCTAGTTTAAAATGGGTGATAAATTTAGACATATGACTTATTTAGATTGAAATGTTCAAGAGGATTTGGCTACATCTATAAAATATTAATTTTATAAGGGATGGAATAGTCAAAGGAACTTTAAGTATTTGGAAAGGTTTTACTCATTTGGGTCATAAATTTGCCCAATAAGCATCTGATTTGTTTAAACAGAAAAACAAATACATTAAATTTATATATGCAATTAAAATTATTTAAGGGTTTAAATTAAGTTTATAAATGAGGCTGATGGTTAAAGGAACTGAATCTGTTCAATTTGAACTAAAGTTTCATCAAAGTAAAAGTAATTGTTCACATTTACTAGATTTATAAACAGAATAATAAGTAAGTTGAACTTAATGGCCTAAAAAAATCAGATTTTCATTTTTACCTGTAAAAAAGTAAAATATTAGTTGTCTTTCTGTACACAAAACTTTCTCTTAATAGCTAATAATTAAGTAGTTATTAATTTGTTTAATCCTTACAACAACCCAGAGAAGTAAGTAATATTAATTCTCCCCATTTTACAGGTAATGAAATAAAGGCAAAAACACGATGAAGTGGAGGCCCAGTGTCATACAGCAAGAAGGTAGCAGAGCCGGGATTCAACTCCAGGCTGTCTGGCTTCAGAACTGATGCTCTTAACCACAATGCTTTATTGACTTTCATATTGCCTTTGAATATGAAAAAAAGCTCACACTGACAAAAATAGTAACTAGCTATTCATAAAAGTGAGCTTTTAGATGCTAAGATTTTAACTAAAAGTCTCGGTTCCCCTTTTTTCTCAGCAGCTATCAAGAAAGGAATTCCAGGAAAAACTGATGATGTACAGAGGACCGAAATGAGAACAGTTTTCAAGGCTTCTAACTTCATCCTGACCTCAGACTCCAGACCTCTAGCATACTAAGACAAGCAACTCTTCTGTAGTAACAAAGACTCTCAGAGCAGTCCAGTCTAAAGCATATGACATTCATTGAGTCACTTTTCATTTCATTTCTTTTCATCCTATATCATCTCTATGGTCCTTTTCTGTGTTAATTCCCAATCCAGGGCACGACAAAAAATTAAACAAAATAAATAGGAGAGAGAAGATAAGTTCATTTAATATTGTTTTTAATTCTGAAAAAAAAATAGATTTGAAGGAAAGAGTTCTCTCCCTCTTTCACCCCCAAGACCCCACCCGGAATCTGCAGCAATCAGTGTAAAGAAAAATTTGTTTTTCTTAGTTACCTCCTGAGAACCATACCCCCCATCTAAGTCGATCACACCTATCATTCTGAATCTGCCCCACCAGGTAGTCCTCAACTGCCATTCTAAATTTTTAAAGCATACATAATCAGAAAGCATCTTCACTGCAGCAGGAAGGCATTCTTTGTCTGCCAGCAATTAACAAAGCAATTATAGTCAACTTCAGATTCTGATTTATCAAGTTTTAAATTTACCGACTCTGTGCAACCTTTCGTAAGGTATTTATCAACATTTTATAGATGAGGAAACAAGAGTTATTGTGAAGATCAAAAGGTAGTTTGCTTAGCATACTTAAAGTACCTGATACCAAGTAAGTGCTCAACAAATGGTAGCTATTACAATATCTATTATTTAAAGAACCTGCAGAACTATGCTTCATTACTTGTTTTTATGGACACCTGTCTCTTATTCAATCTTACTTTTCATATAATTTATATAAGAAAGGCTCCTTAAATTAAAATGCTTAATGACCCTTCTATGGAGACAGAACATGTGTTTAGAAGGAAGGCGGGAAAGGATGAAAGGAGGTAAAATACTAAAAGTATTATAAGGACAAATGTAAGTGATTTTCGAAGATCCACTTTTTGCTGTCTTTAAGTAGAATAATCAAAAGCTTATTCATAACTAGTATAAAATTAAGCTAGATAGTGTTTTTATGCTTTTTTATATATAACCTTTTAAGACAGGAACATCAGGAATCAAAATAACTGAAAACGGAATTTTGGTATTTGATTTCTAATGTATTTAAAATAACTATAAGCTCAAATTAATTTTATAGTGCCCTAAAAATACATTTTGAAACTTAGATAACTAAAGTAATATTACTACAAGAAAATTAAGTCCATTTCCTAAAGCCCTAAAATTGACTTTCTTAAGCTTCTCAATATTGATTTTGGAACTAGATTAAAATAATAATTTTATATCACATCAAAAAATCTTTTAAGGATTAAATTAAGAAAAGCATACTTGTATCTACTTTATCTTTGGAAATGAGTAAGATATATAGTTCTTGTACTTGAGAAGCTGACAGTCCAGCACAAAAAAAAACAGATATATGTATTTTCAAACAACATGCTAAATTTTTTTTAAGGTATACATAGAGTTCTCTTGGAAGAGAGGAACAAAGGAGTATCAGTTAGTCCTTAGGAAAGGTTAGCTAGCTATGAAAAGAATGGATGACCTAGAACGATAACCTACATAAGGCAATGAAAAATAGAGAAACCTTTAGAAGATATATTTACATGTATGTAGCAAGGCTTACACCATATAAAATACATATTTTAATATATGAATACAAAATAAGTGAAAGAAGTATCTTCAGAAAGTATTTTTCTGTAAATTAGCCTATTCTAGCTTCCCCATACAGAAAATACTTGAACATGTCACAATATGCTATGAAGAAATGCTTCTTGTTTTATGACTTTAGTTTTGTTTCCTTTTATTAAAATAAGAAAAAAAGCCCAAGAGCCATAACAACTAGTGCTTTTATTTCTACTCTTAAAATAGATCAGTGAATTGAAAAGTAAAGCTTGCTACATTCCTTGACATTAAGGAGCCGGGATTCTGGTATATTTTGTGTACCTTTAGGTTAATATAACAGAAAAATCACATCAGTTTCCTCCTTAAATTTGGAGAGCATAATAGTACTTAATTCATAGGGTCCTTATGAGGTTTAAATATTTGAGAAGTATTCAGAATAGTGCCTGGTCTATAGGAAGCATTAGTAAGGGTTTGATTGGTTGATAGAAAAAAGATAGAACTGCTATCATACTAAACAGAGTCTGAGGAAACCATATATAACAAGAGGAAATGTCAGATAAGACCAAACCTTTCACTATAGATTTACAATTCAAAAGTTTGAGTATGCCCAACACGTCACGTAGTGCCATGTCTCCCTTGAATGACTATAATTATAAGAGAGGGAAGATGGTTTATAATGGATTAATACTCAGAAACACAATTTCTCATTTAAATATATCAAATGTGTTACACAAACACATAATTTTATTTTATAGTTCCATTACTGTCTTGATTATCTAACTGGCCTATCTGACCGATTAGATTACACAATGTACCCACATGGAAAACTTTTATTCTTAGACCCTAATTTGTGGTTTATAATATTCAAAGTGCACTTTTACCATAACTCAAGGGAGTCACTTTTTAGTTAGTCAGCAGAAAAGGTGGGGACAAGCAAGCCGACCCAGCATCTCTGTTGTAGGAGTGGTCAGCCTCTGGAAACCATGTCAACTAGTCTTGGGGTGACTGCTCAGGATTCTGGAACATAAGGTGTTAAAGAGATTATTAGTGCTATCAGAGTCTCTTTTCCTCTCCTCCCCTTCACCACCAAGCCCTGCAGGCTCTCAGTATATATTAATCTCTCTTCTTTAACATTTTTTTAACTCATTGAAGCCTCCACCACTAGGTCTTTGGCTTTCATTTCCACTGATTATAAGGTAAAGAAGCAGAGATCTAGTTCAAGACACTAAAGACAATGAGCAAACCAATCACCTAACAGGATCCCAAAGTTTCCTAACCACCATACAACGAATGTCCAAAATATGATACTAAATATTATAACGTATGTGTATTTTTAATACACATCATTATAAACAATTTCTAATATTCTTCTAGTTGAATAATAAATTAACCAATCATGTTTTTAACGCCCTGGGAATATAAGACTAGTTTAAAAACATTAAGGAATTAACTGGTAACTTTTTCCCATAAGAAAGGAAAGGCTGAAAACTAGGTCAAAAGAGACTATTTGGGTATCACACATAATGAGTTATACTTAAAGCAAATAATCATAATAGTTGGAAGACAAGTAATTCTTTATCCATAAGAGCTCAGATGACTTGCATCAAACAATATGGAATATACAGAAGGTAACACTTGATGTTTATCTGATGTCCAAAACTACAGTATATGATTGCTACAAATAAGTAGCACATAAGATAATCAATCAGTGACCTCAAACTATATTTATAACATTCCAATTATGTGCCAGACAATGTAAATGTATGTATTTTTCCCAAGCACTTGTGGTTTCCAAAATGTCATCTTCATTTTAATTGAGAGCACAAAATATGAAACACATGCCCATAAAAGTTTTTTAACCTCCATCAATCACCATTAATAATCCATGTCACAAACCACCACTTCCTGTCACCACTGCCACGTGTCTTCCATGCCTTTTCTTAGCACAGTAGTTGTGATCAATACCCACTATGCACAGCCGGTCAGTTAACAATACCTTACATTTATAGCACTTTTCCCATGAGGTATTAGGGCTGGCTACATAATTCTTTCTAGCCACAAATACGAACCTAAGTGTTTTGATAATGAAGAAATCATTAAAATAAATTATCATCTTTCCCAAATGTGCTTTTATAAATGCTCATCACATTGTACTAGATGCTAAATTACCAACCAGTCATCATGTTATCACAGTGCAACTAGAAATTGCAAGAGAACGTTGACCTAGAAACCAATAAAGGCTTCAGTGGCCTTATGCTGCCCATGCAGGCAGATATGGTTACAAACAACTGACTTTCAATGGTAGAAGTATAATGTTAATCCTAACTTAAACAAGAACATTTCTTGATTCATTTTCTATCTTTGGACATTGTTCTTCAGGTAGAACAATAGCTGTGGTTATGATTATAGACCATATTTTACAACTTATACCAAAAATGGGGACCAGTTTTACTTCATAAAATTAAGATTCTTAAGCCTAGAAATGCAGATGTCTCATACTACCGTGAATCAGTGAGAGTGACGAATGGAATTTTACACCTGAGGATGTTATGTGCTGTTCCTTAACTTCCACCAGGTGGCTACGCTAAACCATGGACATAAAGCACCCACCCGTTCCATTTATATTTCCTAAAAAGATACTGAGGATATCACACTATTTTTTGCTTTCATTACCTAGTTATGCACATACCTCAGAACGCTAGCAACATACATAAAAGTGCCAAATTATTGTTTTTCATTGCACTGACAAAAGCTTCATTTTATGCTTCAGAGCTTGTGTAAATAAACCACTACAACAAAGCAGTGCTCGCAATACATAACTGTTTGTTTCTAATGTTTACTGACTTTATTTATTTTTTATTTTTGGCAGAAAGCAATACAGCTTTAAACATGTCGACTACTGAATCTTGGGACTTGTGTGAGCTAACGGCAAAGGCAAAACATAAGTCCTTTTTGTGCTGAATTAACATTGGTTATTTCCATTTTCGGAATACAAACTTAGGGTCACAACATAAATGTTCAAGCTAGAACTCATAGTGAGAAGTCCGTCTAGATGAAAAGCATGTCCAAAGTCCTTGCACTTAAATGTTGGATTTGCTAACAAATCTGAATAAAGCTGTACTCTTGGTACCTCAGAAGAACACAAAACATGCTTTAGTACAAAAAATAAAACTATATTTTGTGTCTATATAATATGCTTATGCTTCAATATCCTGAATGTCTTTCATGCTTAAATGAGGAAATACTTACTTTCTCTCTGAGTTATCTTCTCAAAACAGATCTACTTTACTTTAATCAATGTACCATTTCATTATCATCATTAAAGAGTATTTAGCAGAGCATCTACAAGTAAAATTCAGTTAAAAACAAACCCAATTGTGAAATAATCTGCAAACTGTTATTGCAACTTAGTCCTTTACTTTCCCTTACAATCTTCCAATGAAGTGAAATCTTAAAATCACTAGCAAATATGAACAGACTTAGAAACCTAGTAATCAGCAGGCTAACAGGTGTTGAAATCCCCAAAGAAAAGAGGAATATTAGGTAATCACTTTATGCCTGACACCTCAAGTAGCTTTAATATTCATAATTCTAATCAACTTAGCCGAAATTCAAAATGATCCAGCCATTTGATCATTGATTTCTTTTCATGGAGTACCTTTTAGCAAAGATATTCTTTCCTGTATTCCATATAATGTTTACTAACTGACCGATTCCAGCTTACATATTACTTTACTAAATTGGGCATATTAGTTGACTCATATTCCAGTCATCAGTGTGACATCTCTCACCAATTAAAACAATCAACATTAACAAATATATTATTTCCTTCCAAACTGATCAGCTAGAGTTCTGAAAATGAATAGTTTTCTCTCACATTATTACATTTAAGATGATATTTAAGTAGCTACAAAACAGTCTTCACAATCATTTTTAATGCATTCTTTGTGTCTGCAACAAACTCAATATCACGAAATGATGTCAAGGCTGGGGGCCACTGAGAAAGGGAGGGACCCATAACTTGAGCAATTCCCCATCCAGTACCCATATGCCCTTGGCAACGACATCTTAACCCTCATCATACTCATAAACACATGCAGATACCGCCCAGCTACTTGCCTTCAGAGGTGCTTGCTATTGCTTCCTTACACATAAAAAAGCAAGACATTTTTCAGTTCCTTAAGGCATGAACACAATACCTGCCAGAAACAACAGCAATGACATAGGTTCCAACTATCTAATCTACAAAGTACAAATCCTGCTATTAACTCTGGTATTGCTGGATGGGAAACCCGGGCTACCGCCTGCATTTAGTTACAGGTGCAACTACACCTCCCAGAGATAACAGTCGTTATGTTCAAAATCCAAACGAACTTCAGAAGCACCTCAAAATGCTTTAGTCACAGGCATAGAAAAATTAGCTCACTTTTCAGAGATTGTAAAAAAAAAAAAAAGTCTGTGTGTTCCCTTTACAACCTTCCCATCCCGTCTTCAATGAGAAGAAATTATGAAAGTCTAAAGATAAATATTTTCATATTTCATATTTAGAAATATTTTTCTACACGCTTCGATAACGAGAGAGACAGAGACAGAGACAGTGAAACAGAGAAACAGTGAAGCAGATACTGTAGGTAGGTTCCACCCATCGCCTCTATAAAATCACATCTAACAAGCACACAGCCGGAGCTCCGAGCCCGGCGCCGCGCGGACCGTCGAGTGGCGCCAGGACCACGGCCCCGGCCGTTGTGTCCAGGAGGAAGCTCA
>NW_006434369.1:7854793-7855023 GCF_000325575.1 Pteropus alecto
CACTGCGCGGAACCGCCGACCCTGCGTCACCATGGCAACCGCTCGGGGCTGTTGGCCCAGTGGGGACCCCTGGGCACACAGGTTCCGGGACCCGCCGGGCCGCTCCCGCCGCTGGGACCCCCGCTCTTGTCCTCAGTAGTCCGGGTGCTCTGAGGGGCCCAGCACCCTCAAGGGTCACCATCGCCACAAACACACCCCTTTCTCAATCTCTCTCACCAAATCATTTGTCT